>NW_897526.1:0-862 GCF_000209065.1 Trypanosoma cruzi | reverse complement strand
GGTGCCGAGGGCATGGTGTCCTTAAATGCCTGATGCAGCGTGAATGTCAACACATAGTGGTCACTGAGCGGCGGCACGTTGGCTGTCCAGTCGGACACGGTAAGATGCCTTGACCATGTCCGGTCGATACAGGATCTCTCTCTTGCACCACGAGCACACTTTGTCTCACCAGGGGTGTTAACCAAGGTGCGTCCTGCATCCGTGCGCGGTTGTATAAAATTCTACAGCGGAGTTGCTTGGAGGGGTCTCCAGGAAGGGCTCCCACCGTGGGCGACGCACGTTGAAATCTCCACACGGAATGAGCGGCGACGAGACCGAGAGGCAGCTCAGCAACCGCCTAAGGGTTGTGTCGGTTGCGGCGGTGGCCTCATATAGGTGCTCGCCACAATAAGATCACGGTTCTGGCCCAGCGCGAATTGGACCACCACCACGTCGAGGCTGGAATCACGTTGAGGAGTGATGAGGGGCATACGCTTGGAGCGGAGGTTTTTCCGCACCAGCACCGCTGCAACACATTCCTTGCGGATACGTGATTGTGCATGGGGCAAATACTCTCCAGTATGCATGCTGGCGATCTGCTCCGACGACTTCCAGGTCTCCCGGATGGCTATCATGTCTGCTCCCTGCGCCATTAATGTTGCGAGTTTGGCCGGCGTCAGTGAGGGAACGGTCATCTGGAGTGCTGCTATGGGGCTCGGGCTCCGCTCAACGTCTCCGCCTCGCAGTAGCTTTTGCCTCTGTGCGTCACTTACGGCACGCAGACGACACGTGTAGCGCTGGTAAGCGCCGACGAAATCCGGCAGCAGTGAAACCCGCTCGTCCGTCGCATCGTCTGAATCCCACATGCCGCGATCCCCACTGC
>NW_897525.1:0-861 GCF_000209065.1 Trypanosoma cruzi | reverse complement strand
GTGGTGGTCAGAGGCACTCTCTTTCAATGTCTGTTTGCGTGTTCACACACTGGACGCCAAACAACCCTGAACTATCCGCTGCTTGGAGGAATGTCGCGAGATCTTGCCCACAAGGGTGCTGCACTCGGCGGATCGTTTTCGAGTGGCTGCTGCACCACAGGCTGTGGTCTAAATTTTTGTTTCGAATTATGAATGGTGGTGGTCAGAGGCACTCTCTTTCAATGTCTGTTTGCGTGTTCACACACTGGACGCCAAACAACCCTGAACTATCCGCTGCTTGGAGGAATGTCGCGAGATCTTGCCCACAAGGGTGCTGCAGTCGGATAATCGTTTTCGAGCGGCTGCTGCACCACAGGCTGTGGTCTAAATTTTTGTTTCGAATTATGAATGGTGGTGGTCAGAGGCACTCTCTTTCAATGTCTGTTTGCGTGTTCACACACTGGACGCCAAACAACCCTGAACTATCCGCTGCTTGGAGGAATGTCGCGAGATCTTGCCCACAAGGGTGCTGCAGTCGGCGGATCGTTTTCGAGTGGCTGCTGCACCACACGCTGTGGTCTAAATTTTTGTTTCGAATTATGAATGGTGGTGGTCAGAGGCACTCTCTTTCAATGTCTGTTTGCGTGTTCACACACTGGACGCCAAACAACCCTGAACTATCCGCTGCTTGGAGGAATGTCGCGAGATCTTGCCCACAAGGGTGCTGCAGTCGGCTAATCGTTTTCGAGTGGCTGCTGCACCACAGGCTGTGGTCTAAATTTTTGTTTCGAATTATGAATGGTGGTGGTCAGAGGCACTCTCTTTCAATGTCTGTTTGCGTGTTCACACACAGGACGCCAAACAACCCTGAACTATCCGCTG
>NW_897524.1:0-861 GCF_000209065.1 Trypanosoma cruzi | reverse complement strand
TTGTTGTCTAAATTTTTGTCTTGAATTATGAATGGCGGGAGTCAGAGACACTCTCTTTCAATGTATGTTTGCGTGTGTACACACTGGACACCAAACAACCCTGAATTATCCGCTTCTTGGAGGAGTTTCGCGAGCTCTTGCCCACAAGGGTGCTGCAGTCGGCGGATCGTTTTCGAGCGGCTGCTGCACCACACGCTGTGGTCTAAATTTTTGTTTCGAATTATGAATGGCGGGAGTCAGAGGCACTCTCTTTCAATGTATGTTTGCGTGTGCACACACTGGACACCAAACAACCCTGAATTATCCGCTGCTTGGAGGAATTTCGCGAGCTCTTGCCCACAATGGTGCTGCACTCGGCGGATCGTTTTCGAGCGGCTGCTGCACCACACGCTGTGGTCTAAATTTTTGTCTTGAATTATGAATGGCGGGAGTCAGAGGCACTCTCCTTCAATGTATGTTTGCGTGTGCACACACTGGACACCAAACAACCCTGAATTATCCGCTGCTTGGAGGAATTTCGCGAGCTCTTGCCCACAATGGTGCTGCACTCGGCGGATCGTTTTCGAGCGGCTGCTGCACCACACGTTGTTGTCTAAATTTTTGTCTTGAATTATGAATGGCGGGAGTCAGAGGCACTCTCTTTCAATGTATGTTTGCGTGTGCACACACTGGACACCAAACAACCCTGAATTATCCGCTGCTTGGAGGAATTTCGCGAGCTCTTGCCCACAATGGTGCTGCACTCGGCGGATCGTTTTCGAGCGGCTGCTGCACCACACGCTGTGGTCTAAATTTTTGTTTCGAATTATGAATGGCGGGAGTCAGAGACACTCTCCTTCAATGTATGTTTGCGTGTGCACA
>NW_897523.1:0-861 GCF_000209065.1 Trypanosoma cruzi | reverse complement strand
AATATCAATGTGCTCAATTAATTATGTCCTTTTCTTCTGATGTGGTTGCGGGGTGCATCGACTCTGTGTGGAATTGGTCCACTGTTGTTGGTGAGGTCAATAAAAGATACATGGAGGGCACACACTGTGCTTGGTGCAGCGGAGGGAAAGGAGAGTTTGGGTGTTGTGCTCCGCCCCACAACAATCACGAGGGGCAACAGAGTGTTTCTTCTTGCGGGAGGCACTGATGTGTCCTACGAGGGTGTGTGCTGGAGAGAGGGCGGCTTGGAGCTGAAGCTGGTTGTGGGTGATGTCACGAATCCCACGGGTGGGAAGCAGAGTGGACGGATCGACTGGGGCGACCCAAACCACTCTCGAAACTGATCTCTTCTGCTTCTCACAAGGTGAATGGACGGAGTTCATTGCTTCTGGTGGCGCAGGTGTTGTGATGGAGGACGGCACGCTTGTGTTTTCTCTGATGGCGGTGAATGAAGCGGAATACGTTTGCTCCATGATCATTTGCTCGACGGACAACGGCAGCACCTGGGCGCTCTGTGAGGACATTTCCCCTGCGAAATGCCTTGACTCCCGCGTCACCGAGTGGGACGGATCACTTCTCATGATTGTTGATTGCGAGAATGGCCAGAGGGTGTACGAGTCGCGTGACATGGGGACAACGTGGACGGAGGCCATCGGGACACTCTCAGCCGTGTGGGTCAACGCCCGATCAGGAGCCTATCAGAAGGAAAGCCTGCATGTGTATGCCCTCATCACCGCGACCATTGAGGGAAGGAAGGTCATGCTGTGCACTCAGCGAGGGCACGCCTCGGGGAAGAAAAGGGCCACTGCGCTCTGCCTTTGGGTCACGGACAACAACCGCTT
>NW_897522.1:0-861 GCF_000209065.1 Trypanosoma cruzi | reverse complement strand
GATAATCGTTTTCGAGCGGCTGCTGCACCACACGCTGTGGTCTATGTTTTGTTTCGAATTATGAATGGTGGTGGTCAGAGACACTCTCTTTCAATGTCTGTTTGCGTGTTCACACACTGGACGCCAAACAACCCGGAACTATCCGCTGCTTGGAGGAATTTCGCGAGATCTTGCCCACAACGGTGCTGCACTCGGATAATCGTTTTCGAGCGGCTGCTGCACCACACGCTGTGGTCTATGTTTTTGTTTCGAATTATGAATGGTGGTGGTCAGAGACACTCTCTTTCAATGTCTGTTTGCGTGTTCACACACTGAACGCCAAACAACCCGGAACTATCCGCTGCTTGGAGGAATTTCGCGAGATCTTGCTCACAGGGGTGCTGCACTCGGCGGATCGTTTTCGAGCGGCTGCTGCACCACACGTTGTGGTCTATGTTTTTGTTTCGAATTATGAATGGTGGTGGTCAGAGACACTCTCTTTCAATGTCTGTTTGCGTGTTCACACACTGAACACCAAACAACCCGGAACTATCCGCTGCTTGGAGGAATTTCGCGAGATCTTGCCCACAACGGTGCTGCACTCGGATAATCGTTTTCGAGCGGCTGCTGCACCACACGCTGTGGTCTATGTTTTTGTTTCGAATTATGAATGGTGGTGGTCAGAGACACTCTCTTTCAATGTCTGTTTGCGTGTTCACACACTGGACGCCAAACAACCCTGAACTATCCGCTGCTTGGAGGAATGTCGCGAGATCTTGCCCACAACGGTGCTGCACTCGGATAATCGTTTTCGAGTGGCTGCTGCACCACACGCTCCAGTCTATGTTTTTGTTTCGAATTATGAATGGTGGTGGTCAGAGA
>NW_897521.1:0-861 GCF_000209065.1 Trypanosoma cruzi | reverse complement strand
CACAAAGACGTTCCACCACGCGATGTATTTCACTCGAGTCACAGTGGCTTTCAGGCCCAGAAAACATGAGTTTAACTTCTTAAGATCCACAATATTTCCAAACGCAAGAGAATTTTCACTCTGAGAAAGAAATATGTATTTAGATGAAATGTGGGAACCTTCAATTATAGCGCACGCCGCAACATCATTGAAATCAATTCCAGTAAGTTGAAAGCCCGTATCGCAAAGAATGATGATGAGAGGTACTTCTCCAAGGCAAAGAACTGCATTATGGCTTTCCAAATTAAATAATTGCACAGGCTGCATCCTAATAAATGTTTCCCGAGCAGCACTTCCCATTAACATTGATTCCAAAGAAATATCCGCAATATACCCATTCAGTAATCCAACAACAAGTCGTGGTGTATGAAGGTGTGACAAAATACACATGGAACACGAGGTTGCCGAACAAAAAATGCGACCCTTCAATAAAATCTCTCCATCCTGAACCTCATACAAACAAACGGCACCGGAGTTCCATTCTCCAATTACAAAACCCTGCGAAGATGAAATTACCAAACATGAAACTTCGTTATCCAGCTCAAGTGACGCCCTTGTATGGTGGGTATTGAGATCCACAACGGATACAAATCTTGAGCTTGAGAACACAAGTAATCTCAAATTGGCATCCGCACTTGCATGCTGAATGCCAAATTCATTTTTACAGATAATATATGCTCCTTTACCACCCTTCACAAAGTTTACTCCAACTGAAGTCACCTGTACAAATGTGTTTCGCTCAGAAACATACACAAGTGATAATGTCACTTTCGATTTGTCAAAAGGAGACTCGGAAAGCTCCTTAATAGTAGTCATGTTTGG
>NW_897520.1:0-861 GCF_000209065.1 Trypanosoma cruzi | reverse complement strand
GGACACCAAACAACCCTGAACTATCCGCTGCTTGGAGGAATTTCGCGAGCTCTTGCCCACAAGGGTGCTGCACTCGGCTGATCGCTTTCGAGCGGCTGCTGCATCACACGTTGTGGTCTGAATTTTTGTTTCCGATTGTGAATGGTGGGAGTCAGAGGCACTCTCTGTCAATATCTGTTTGCGTGTTCACACACTGGACACCAAACAACCCTGAACTATCCGCTGCTTGGAGGAATTTCGCGAGCTCTTGCCCACACGGGTGCTGCACTCGGCTAATCGTTTTCGAGCGGTAGCTGCATCACACGTTGTGGTCTAAATTTTTGTTTCCGATTATGAATGGTGGGAGTCAGAGGCAGTCTCTGTCAATATCTGTTTGCGTGTTCACACACTGGACACCAAACAACCCTGAATTATCCGCTGCTTGGAGGAATTTCGCGAGCTCTTGCCCACACGGGTGCTGCACTCGGCTAATCGTTTTCGAGCGGTCGCTGCATCACACGTTGTGGTCTAAATTTTTGTTTCCGATTATGAATGGTGGGAGTCAGAGGCAGTCTCTGTCAATATCTGTTTGCGTGTTCACACACTGGACACCAAACAACCCTGAACTATCCGCTGCTTGGAGGAATTTCGCGAGCTCTTGCCCACACGGGTGCTGCACTCGGCTAATCGTTTTCGAGCGGTCGCTGCATCACACGTTGTGGTCTAAATTTTTGTTTCCGATTATGAATGGTGGGAGTCAGAGGCAGTCTCTGTCAATATCTGTTTGCGTGTTCACACACTGGACACCAAACAACCCTGAATTATCCGCTGCTTGGAGGAATTTAGCGAGCTCTTGCCCACACGGGTGCTGCACTCGGCTAA
>NW_897519.1:0-861 GCF_000209065.1 Trypanosoma cruzi | reverse complement strand
CTCTTTCAATGTATGTTTGCGTGTTCACACACTGAACACCAAACAACCATGAACTATCCGCTGCTTGGAGGAATTTCGCGAGCTCCTGCCCACAAGGGTGCTGCACACGGCGGATCGTTTTCGAGCGGCTGCTGCACCACACGCTGTGGTCTAAATTTTTGTTTCGAATTATGAATGGCGGGAGTCAGAGACACTCTCTTTCAATGTATGTTTGCGTGTGCACACACTGGACACCAAACAACCCTGAACTATCCGCTGCTTGGAGGAATTTCGCGAGCTCCTGCCCACAAGGGTGCTGCACACGGCGGATCGTTTTCGAGCGGCTGCTGCACCACACGCTGTGGTCTATGTTTTTGTTTTGAATTATGAATGGCGGGAGTCAGAGACACTCTCTTTCAATGTATGTTTGCGTGTGCACACACTGGACACCAAACAACCCTGAACTATCCGCTGCTTGGAGGAATTTCGCGAGCTCTTGCCCACAAGGGTGCTGCACTCGGCGGATCGTTTTCGAGCGGCTGCTGCACCACACGTTGTGGTCTATGTTTTTGTTTCGAATTATGAATGGCGGGAGTCAGAGGCACTCTCTTTCAATGTATGTTTGCGTGTGCACACACTGGACACCAAACAACCCTGAACTATCCGCTGCTTGGAGGAATTTCGCGAGCTCTTGCCCACAATGGTGCTGCACTCGGCGGATCGTTTTCGAGCGGCTGCTGCACCACACGTTGTGGTCTATGTTTTTGTTTCGAATTATAAATGGCGGGAGTCAGAGACACTCTTTTTCAATGTATGTTTGCGTGTGCACACACTGGACACCAAACAACCCTGAACTATCCGCTGCTTGGAGGAATTTCGCGA
>NW_897518.1:0-861 GCF_000209065.1 Trypanosoma cruzi | reverse complement strand
TTTTGTGTCCAGTGTATGAACACGCAAACAGATATTGACAGAGAGTGCCTCTGACTCCCACCATTCACAATCGGAAACAAAAATTTGGACCACAACGTGTGATGCAGCAGCCGCTCGAAAACGATCAGCCGAGTGCAGCACCCTTGTGGGCAAGAGCTCGCGAAATTCCTCCAAGCAGCGGATAGTTCAGGGTTGTTTGGTGTCCAGTGTGTGAACACGCAAACAGATAGTGACAGAGAGTGCCTCTGACTCCCACCATTCACAATCGGAAACAAAAATTTGGACCACAACGTGTGATGCAGCAGCCGCTCGAAAACGATCAGCCGAGTGCAGCACCCTTGTGGGCAAGAGCTCGCGAAATTCCTCCAAGCAGCGGATAGTTCAGGGTTGTTTGGTGTCCAGTGTGTGAACACGCAAACAGATAGTGACAGAGAGTGCCTCTGACTCCCACCATTCACAATCGGAAACAAAAATTTGGACCACAACGTGTGATGCAGCAGCCGCTCGAAAACGATCAGCCGAGTGCAGCACCCTTGTGGGCAAGAGCTCGCGAAATTCCTCCAAGCAGCGGATAGTTCAGGGTTGTTTGGTGTCCAGTGTGTGAACACGCAAACAGATAGTGACAGAGAGTGCCTCTGACTCCCACCATTCACAATCGGAAACAAAAATTTGGACCACAACGTGTGATGCAGCAGCCGCTCGAAAACGATCAGCCGAGTGCAGCACCCGTGTGGGCAAGAGCTCGCGAAATTCCTCCAAGTAGCGGATAGTTCAGGGTTGTTTGGTGTCCAGTGTATGAACACGCAAACAGATATTGACAGAGAGAGCCTCTGACTCCCACCATTCACAATCGGAAACAAA
>NW_897517.1:0-861 GCF_000209065.1 Trypanosoma cruzi | reverse complement strand
TCATATATCTCTCGTACGGGGCCGTCGCCGCAGCGTGGATACATCGATTCGTTGTCATGTATCTCTCGTTCGGGGCAGCCGCCGCAACTTGGATAATTCGACACGTCGTCATGTATCTCTCGTCCGGGGCCACCGCCCTACTCTTTTTTATTCCCTGCGGCGGCCAACCCCGGCAGTAAGGACAAAAAATAGGATCGCGTTTTTTTTTAATGCTTTTCCTGTTTGGGGGGGCGGATCTTTGTTTTCTATGATTGCCCCCCCCCCCCTTTTTTTGTCTATTCCAGGTTGGTTTTAGGAGGCTTGATGTGCCTGCTGGGTGATCGCCGGCTTTTTTATTGGTGATTGCGTATTTTTGGCTTACCGGTGTGCCGCTCAGTGCCATTTTGTTTTACTTCTTTTCTGCTTATTGGGGCGTGTTGTTATTCGTCACGCGTCAGCACACACCGAGCAACATGTCAAAAAAACAAAACGCAGGCTTCTTCGCCCCTCGCGAGGGCCTCCGCAGCCACAATCCTGTGCGTGCGTGCATTCTCAGCGTTTTAAACACGGCATGTGTGTGCATGTGCTTGTGTGTTTGGCAGCGCCTATAATTGCAGAGCAGCTGTGCGCCACAAGAGAGTCAGAAGAAAGCAACGGCAGAGAGAGGCAGATAGCACACACGCACAAATTACTCATATCATCACACACAAACACACACACGCAGCCCGCGGAATGGGTGCTCTCAACCACAAAACAATGAAAAACAAAACAAAAAGCCGAAGCGTGGGACGACCAGCGCACACACTCTCATTGCTCCCGTAAAGCAAAACACACACACAGGGAGAGAGAGAGAGGTTGCCCACTCAATGCAAAAAAACAAAA
>NW_897516.1:0-861 GCF_000209065.1 Trypanosoma cruzi | reverse complement strand
TTAAACAGTTCAATTAAAAACCAAACACCCACCAAATGAATTAATTAACAACCACAAATCATAAAACAAAAGCAATAATAATAAAATTACACAAACGAACTCTTCATCCCCTTATTTACAAAACACAAACAAAAAAAAATCAAAAAAAAAGAAAAGAAACCGAACAAACCACATTTTATCACTATTTGTTTTTTGTTTTTCGCAGACAAGGATGGCAACCCCGAAGCAGGCAGCGAAGAAGGCGTCCAAGAAGCACAGCGGCGGCCGCTCCGCGAAGGCCGGTCTGATCTTCCCCGTGGGCCGTGTGGGCTCGCTGCTGCGCCGCGGCCAGTATGCCCGCCGCATCGGCGCGTCGGGCGCTGTGTACATGGCGGCGGTGCTGGAGTACCTGACAGCCGAGCTGCTGGAGCTGTCCGTGAAGGCGGCGAGCCAGCAGGCAAAGAAGCCGAAGCGCCTGACACCCCGCACGGTGACGCTTGCCGTGCGCCACGACGACGACCTCGGCATGCTCCTGAAGGATGTGACGCTGTCGCGTGGTGGTGTGATGCCGAGCCTGAACAAGGCGCTGGCGAAGAAGCACAAGAGCAGCAAGAAGGCGAGGGCGACGCCCAGCGCTTAGAGCGGCCTTCAGGCCAGGCGCAGGGAGGGGGCGCAACATGTTAGATGCACCTGGGTGGCCGTCGTCGCTGAGCCACGGTGACCCACACGTAGCCCTATAGAATAGGATTGGTTTGTTGTTGTTTTCTTTTCGTTTTCTACTGCCTCTCTCCCAACTGTTGTGTAGGTCTCTGCGGCGCCTCGGCATCGGTGCTTGGCCGCATTGTGGCGTGCCGTGCGCTTTTTCCTCTGCTTTGGCCGCAG
>NW_897515.1:0-861 GCF_000209065.1 Trypanosoma cruzi | reverse complement strand
GAAACAAAAATTTAGACCACAGCGTGTGGTGCAGCAGCCACTCGAAAACGATCCGCCGAGTGCAGCACCCCTGTGGGCAAGATCTCGCGAAACTCCTCCAAGCAGCGGATAGTTCCGGGTTGTTTGGTGTCCAGTGTGTGAACACGCAAACAGATAGTGACAGAGAGTGTCTCAGACTCCCACCATTCATAATTCGAAACAAAAATTTAGACCACAGCGTGTGGTGCAGCAGCCGCTCGAAAACGATCCGCCGACTGCAGCACCCATGTGGGCAAGATCTCGCGAAATTCCTCCAAGCAGCGGATAGTTCAGGGTTGTTTGGCGTCCAGTGTGTGAACACGCAAACAGACATTGAAAGAGAGTGCCTCTGACCACCACCATTCATAATTCGAAACAAAAATTTAGACCACAGCGTGTGGTGCAGCAGCCACTCGAAAACGATCCGCCGACTGCAGCACCCCTGTGGGCAAGATCTCGCGAAATTCCTCCAAGCAGCGGATAGTTCAGGGTTGTTTGGCGTCCAGTGTGTGAACACGCAAACAGACATTGAAAGAGAGTGTCTCTGACCACCACCATTCATAATTCGAAACAAAAATTTAGACCACAGCGTGTGGTGCAGCAGCCACTCGAAAACGATTATCCGAGTGCAGCACCGTTGTGGGCAGGAGCTCGCGAAATTCCTCCAAGCAGCGGATAGTTCCGGGTTGTTTGGCGTTCAGTGTGTGAACACGCAAACAGACATTGAAAGAGAGTGCCTCTGACCACCACCATTCATAATTCGAAACAAAAATTTAGACCACAACGTGCGGTGCAGCGGCCGCTCGAAAACGATCCGCCGACTGCAGCACCCCTGTGGGCAAG
>NW_897514.1:0-861 GCF_000209065.1 Trypanosoma cruzi | reverse complement strand
CACACACTGGACACCAAACAACCCTGAACTATCCGCTGCTTGAGGGAATGTCGCGAGATCTTGCCCACAAGGGTGCTGCAGTCGGATAATCGTTTTCGAGCGGCTGCTGCACCACACGCTGTGGTCTAAATTTTTGTTTCGAATTATGAATGGTGGTGGTCAGAGGCACTCTCTTTCAATGTCTGTTTGCGTGTTCACACACTGGACGCCAAACAACCCTGAACTATCCGCTGCTTGGAGGAATGTCGCGAGATCTTGCCCACAAGGGTGCTGCACTCGGCGGATCGTTTTCGAGTGGCTGCTGCACCACACGTTGTGGTCTAAATTTTTGTTTCGAATTATGAATGGTGGTGGTCAGAGGCACTCTCTTTCAATGTCTGTTTGCGTGTTCACACACTGGACACCAAACAACCCTGAACTATCCGCTGCTTGGAGGAATGTCGCGAGATCTTGCCCACAAGGGTGCTGCACTCGGCGGATCGTTTTCGAGTGGCTGCTGCACCACACGCTGTGGTCTAAATTTTTGTTTCGAATTATGAATGGTGGTGGTCAGAGGCACTCTCTTTCAATGTCTGTTTGCGTGTTCACACACTGGACGCCAAACAACCCTGAACTATCCGCTGCTTGGAGGAATGTCGCGAGATCTTGCCCACAAGGGTGCTGCACTCGGCGGATCGTTTTCGAGCGGCTGCTGCACCACACGCTGTGGTCTAAATTTTTGTTTCGAATTATGAATGGTGGTGGTCAGAGGCACTCTCTTTCAATGTCTGTT
Source organism: Trypanosoma cruzi (assembly GCF_000209065.1). NCBI lineage: Eukaryota > Euglenozoa > Kinetoplastea > Trypanosomatida > Trypanosomatidae > Trypanosoma > Trypanosoma cruzi. The sequence goes on along the minus strand of NW_897514.1, from coordinate 89 downwards.
TGCGTGTTCACACACTGGACACCAAACAACCCTGAACTATCCGCTGCTTGGAGGAATGTCGCGAGATCTTGCCCACAAGGGTGCTGCAC
>NW_897513.1:0-861 GCF_000209065.1 Trypanosoma cruzi | reverse complement strand
CATTTAGCAAACCTACCATTGGATGTACGTATAGGGAAGATGATTATACATGGGGCAATTTTGCACTGTGTGGACCCTGTTTTAACAATAGCGGCCTGTTTGGCAGTACGGAGTCCATTTTTGTCTATGATGGACTATCAAGCGGAAGTGGAGGGGGTACGAAGAGCATTTGCAGGGGAATATATGTCCGATCATTTAGTTTCTTGGTTTGCCTACGCAAGTTGGGTTTTTGTGCAATATAACGAAGGGTCTTCTGCCGCAAAAAAGCTTTGTGCACGTTACTATCTTTCCTTACCGGCACTCAAGCAAATTCAGTCCACCAAACGGCAGTATGAACGTTACCTTTACGAGGCTGGATTTATTGAGGAAACTCATATTCATTCATCGCATGAGCGATTTTTATATGACCCTGTGATAACTCTTGAGGACCGCTTGTATGAATCCGGTGGGAGGCAATTTAACGCCAATGCAGGCAGCGTAAAGTGTATTTTGTCATGTGTGGTGGCCGGCCTTTACCCGAACATCGCACGTGTCCAAACTGGAGCGGGTAAAAAAGGCGGAACATTTCTCAAGATGACTACGTTTGATGGGTCGGAGGTTATGATCCATCCCTCCAGCGTTGTGGGGAGAGAAAAGAAGTTTCTCTCCCCACTCCTTGTGTATGTTGACAAGATTAAAACCTCCGCTACGTTTTTACGTGATGTAAGTGTGGTGAGCCCGCTTCACGTCATACTTTTTGGTGGAGGAGGATTGGAGTATCTTCCAAATTGCGGTGAACTTGTTGTGGATGACATGGTGGCCTTTAAGTGTAGGAGTGAGGATGCGACGTTGCTGAAGCATTTAAAAGACCAATTGGACTCG
>NW_897512.1:0-861 GCF_000209065.1 Trypanosoma cruzi | reverse complement strand
CGTGTCGGCACCCCTCACGGAGGGTGCGCACACACACAAGAAGGTGCGGCGCACACAGCAACACAAAAGCATAGTAACAATAAAAAAAGGAGATCCCCGCACACCACGCGGATTGTTGGTCCACGGGAAGTGCAGCCAATATTCACCACAAAGCAGCTTGTTATCCTGTTTTGGTTGTATGCTGCTACAATAGCGAGTGAGTAGCGCAAGGGCCGTCCGTACAAAAGTGGCAAGTATTCCGTCGTGCGGGCTGGGGCAGTCACAAACAGTCGCAGTCCCAGATTCCCAACGACGAGGGCATTCCCGCAGTGGATGAGGCGGAGTCTCCCGTGGTCCGTCGGGGATCAGCAGCCCGTGGCGTCCGTGATGAGGCGGTGGCGGAAGAGCCTGGTCCATCTCGAGTACCCGCGTTTGTGCTTCCTGCGTGTCTTGCCTGCTGGCATGCTTGGCAACTTCGGTGGCGACCTGCGCGCGAGGCGCCTGTTAAGAAGACGGTGGCGCCATTGCGGCATCCGCATGGGAGGCCCTCGCAAACTATTATAACGCCAGGCTGAGCACGTCCGGCATGTGCCCTCATACTGTGGACGGACAAGCGCACTCTGCCGCAGGTTGGGCAGGAGGACGTCAATCCACCGCTCGCTGGTCGGCAAGGAGTCGCGGTGCTCACGTCGGGAAGAGGTTCCGGCGGAGGCAGAGGCGGGCTGGTCACCGCAGTGAGGGAGGGACGGCACCACCGACACAGAGGGTTCCTTGTGATCCGCAGGGCGCGTGCAGGCCTGTCGAAGAGTGGGCAGGCGTCGCATCGCGCCTGTGCGCAGTGCCGCCACTCGGGGACCGATGTCCGGGACAACACCAGGAATA
>NW_897511.1:0-861 GCF_000209065.1 Trypanosoma cruzi | reverse complement strand
TGTCTTGAATTATGAATGGCGGGAGTCAGAGACACTCTCTTTCAATGTATGTTTGCGTGTGCACACACTGGACACCAAACAACCCTGAATTATCCGCTTCTTGGAGGAGTTTCGCGAGCTCTTGCCCACAATGGTGCTGCAGTCGGCGGATCGTTTTCGAGCGGCTGCTGCACCACACGCTGTGGTCTAAATTTTTGTTTCGAATTATGAATGGCGGGAGTCAGAGACACTCTCCTTCAATGTATGTTTGCGTGTGCACACACTGGACACCAAACAACCCTGAATTATCCGCTTCTTGGAGGAATTTCGCGAGCTCTTGCCCACAAGGGTGCTGCAGTCGGCGGATCGTTTTCGAGCGGCTGCTGCACCACACGTTGTTGTCTAAATTTTTGTTTCGAATTATGAATGGCGGGAGTCAGAGGCACTCTCTTTCAATGTATGTTTGCGTGTGCACACACTGGACACCAAACAACCCTGAATTATCCGCTGCTTGGAGGAGTTTCGCGAGCTCTTGCCCACAAGGGTGCTGCAGTCGGCGGATCGTTTTCGAGCGGCTGCTGCACCACACGTTGTGGTCTATGTTTTTGTTTCGAATTGTGAATGGCGGGAGTCAGAGGCACTCTCTTTCAATGTATGTTTGCGTGTGCACACACTGGACACCAAACAACCCTGAATTATCCGCTGCTTGGAGGAATTTCGCGAGCTCTTGCCCACAAGGGTGCTGCAGTCGGCGGATCGTTTTCGAGCGGCTGCTGCACCACACGCTGTGGTCTAAATTTTTGTCTTGAATTATGAATGGCGGGAGTCAGAGACACTCTCTTTCAATGTATGTTTGCGTGTGCACACACTGGACACCAAACA
>NW_897510.1:0-861 GCF_000209065.1 Trypanosoma cruzi | reverse complement strand
CGGGCGGTGCATGGCTCTCTCACACTCACTCTCACGCGGCCACCACCGCAGCCGCAGCCGCACAAACCCACGAAACAGATGGAATCAGTGCGATTGCAGAACTCGCACACCGTCCTGCAAACCAGAAGTTTAAAAAGCAATATGAAACAAGAATTCAAAAAAAAAAAAAATGGAAAAAACTTAGGCTTCTGCGGGAATCGAACCCGCGTCCCCGGATGACATTGTGAGCGTGTTTGCCACTGAGCTAAAAAAATGCGGTCGCGCGACTCCTTTTCACGTAAAGTATTAATGTCGATCTTCGAACAATCGAGCACATTTGCGTTGTCCCCTGGAAAACGAAAAAGACGTGTTTAGGATGCGCAGCCGCAGCGTGGTTACTACTGTAAGTCGTCATATATCTAACGCCCGAGGCCACCGCTGCAGCTTGGATAATTCGACACGTCGTGCTGTATCTAACGTCCGGGGCAGCCGCTGCAACTTGGATAATTCGACACGTCGTCCCGTATCTAACGTCCGGGGCAGCCGCTGCAACTTGGATAATTCGACACGTCGTGCTGTATCTAGCGTCCGGGGCCACCGCCCTACCATTTTTTATTTCTTGCGGCGGCCAACCCCGGCAGTAAGGACAAAAAAAAGAATCGCGTTTTCTTTAATGTTTTTCCTGTTTGGGGGCGGGGATCTTTGTTTTCTATGATTGTCTCTTTTTTTTTGTCTGTTCCAGGTTGGTTTTGAGGACGCTTGATGTGCCTGCTGGGTGATCGCCGGCTTTTTTATTGGTGATTGCGTATTTTTGGCTTACCGGTGTGCCGCTCAGCGCCATTTTGTTTTACTTCTTTTCTGCTTATTGGGGCGTGTTGTTAT
>NW_897509.1:0-861 GCF_000209065.1 Trypanosoma cruzi | reverse complement strand
TTTCGGCCGGCGCCCCCGAGCTCAACGGTGCCGTCCATCACGACGGGCCCGCTGCCAGCGTTCTTGTGAAGCGTCAGCGTGCTCTGCACAAGCTCCGCACTGCGCGGGTACGGAGGCACCGACAGGAGTCTGCCGCTGATGCTGTTGCCGCGCACCGACAGCCACGACCCGGACACAAACGACGCCGTCTCCCGCAGCACCAGCAGCGCGCCATCCGTCAGCGCACCGGCGTTGTCATTCACTACGACGGCGGACGCGTTGGCCATCACCCCGTTGTCGAACACCAATCCATGCGCGGCGTACACCTGGCTCCCCGACACGCGCAAAACAGCGCCCTCCGACGCCACCACGCGCGCACTCGCGTACAACGCATATTCGCCACCGAACACAGCCGCGTCCAGCGCGACACCGCCGCCGACGAGCTCCAGCACGGCGCCGTCCACCACCACCGTCCGCCCACCAGTCATCACGGTCACGAGGGCCACGCCAGACACAACCAGCACGGACCGCACGAGCCGCAGACCCGACAGCACAAGCACCGGTGCGTACGGCGAGGACTGCGAGCCGGAAAGATACACAAGCGGCGTCGACCTCGCGGCAACCAGCAGGGAGTCCGTCACAGTCAGCGCGGACCCCGCGGGAAACGTGCCGGTCAGCACAAGCGCACCGTTCAGCGCCTCCACATCGCACACGGAGAGCTCCACCGGCCCGCTCTCGTTGCTCCCCGCCGCCACCGCACCGCGCAACGCTCCTCCGCCCATCACGTACAGCACGGCACCGTTCTGCAGCGACACGTTCTGCACAACGATCCGCACACCGTCTCGCGCCATCCACGGCACGTAGAGCACCGGACTCACGCCG
>NW_897508.1:0-861 GCF_000209065.1 Trypanosoma cruzi | reverse complement strand
TTGTTTCCGATTATGAATGGTGGGAGTCAGAGACACTCTCTGTCAATATCTGTTTGCGTGTTCACACACTGGACACCAAACAACCGTGAATTGTCGGCTGCTTGGAGGAATTTTGCGAGCTGTTGCCCACACGGGTGCTGCACTCGGCTAATCGTTTTCGAGCGGCTGCTGCATCACACGTTGTGGTCTAAATTTTTGTTTCCGATTATGAATGGTGGGAGTCAGAGACACTCCCTGTCAATATCTGTTTGCGTGTTCACACACTGGACACCAAACAACCCTGAATTGTCGGCTGCTTGGAGGAATTCCGCGAGCTCTTGCCCACACGGGTGCTGCACTCGGCTAATCGTTTTCGAGCGGTCGCTGCATCACACGTTGTGGTCTAAATTTTTGTTTCCGATTGTGAATGGTGGGAGTCAGAGGCAGTCTCTGTCAATATCTGTTTGCGTGTTCACACACTGGACACCAAACAACCCTGAACTATCCGCTGCTTGGAGGAATTTCGCGAGCTCTTGCCCACACGGGTGCTGCACTCGGCTAATCGTTTTCGAGCGGTCGCTGCATCACACGTTGTGGTCTAAATTTTTGTTTCCGATTGTGAATGGTGGGAGTCAGAGGCAGTCTCTGTCAATATCTGTTTGCGTGTTCACACACTGGACACCAAACAACCCTGAACTATCCGTTGCTTGGAGGAATTTCGCGAGCTCTTGCCCACGAGGGTGCTGCACTCGGCTAATCGTTTTCGAGCGGCTGCTGCATCACACGTTGTGGTCTAAATTTTTGTTTCCAATTATGAATGGTGGGAGTCAGAGGCAGTCTCTGTCAATATCTGTTTGCGTGTTCACACCACTGGACACCAAA
>NW_897507.1:0-861 GCF_000209065.1 Trypanosoma cruzi | reverse complement strand
TGAGCGTGTTTGCCACTGAGCTAAAAAAATGCGGTCGCGCGACTCCTTTTCACGTAAAGTATTAATGTCGATCTTCGAACAATCGAGCACATTTGCGTTGTCCCCTGGAAAACGAAAAAGACGTGTTTAGGATGCGCAGCCGCAGCGTGGTTACTACTGTAAGTCGTCATATATCTAACGCCCGAGGCCACCGCTGCAGCTTGGATAATTCGACACGTCGTGCTGTATCTAACGTCCGGGGCAGCCGCTGCAACTTGGATAATTTGACACGTCGTCCCGTATCTAACGTCCGGGGCAGCCGCTGCAACTTGGATAATTCGACACGTCGTGCTGTATCTAGCGTCCGGGGCCACCGCCCTACCATTTTTTATTTCTTGCGGCGGCCAACCCCGGCAGTAAGGACAAAAAAAAGAATCGCGTTTTCTTTAATGTTTTTCCTGTTTGGGGGCGGGGATCTTTGTTTTCTATGATTGTCTCTTTTTTTTTGTCTGTTCCAGGTTGGTTTTGAGGACGCTTGATGTGCCTGCTGGGTGATCGCCGGCTTTTTTATTGGTGATTGCGTATTTTTGGCTTACCGGTGTGCCGCTCAGCGCCATTTTGTTTTACTTCTTTTCTGCTTATTGGGGCGTGTTGTTATTCGTCACGCGTCAGCACACACCGAGCAACATGTCAAAAAAAAAAAATGCAGGTTTTTTCCCCCTCGCGAGGGCCTCGGCAGCCACAATCCTGTGCGTGCGTGCATTCTCAGCGTTTTAAGCACGGCATGTGTGTGCATGTGTGTGTGTGTTTGTCAGCGCCTATACTTGCAGAGCAGCTGTGCGCCACAAGAGAGTCTGAAGAAAGCAACGGCAGAGAGAGGCA
>NW_897506.1:0-861 GCF_000209065.1 Trypanosoma cruzi | reverse complement strand
CGTTGCGCAAGAAAGAAAAACGACACCAATAGCAGAAAGTGGAGGGGAGGGGAGCGGGCGCTCAGCCGAAAGGTGGTTTTTATTGTTCCGTTCTCAATGCGTCGCTCAAACTGTTTGGACCTCGAACAACATGTCTCCATCGTAGCGCGTGTGTGTGTGTGCGGGCGTGCGCGTCGCTGGGCCGCAAAACCGCGCAGCGAGAGCAGAGGGACAAAGAAAGAAAAAAAGAAAAAGAAAAAAAAAGAAAGATGGGGGTGTAAAGCAAAGCACTTCAGTGTGAGCTGAGTCGGGAATTGCGTCCTCACGCGTTTTCGTCGTCAGACTGACAGGAAACTGTGGAATTTCATCACGCGTCGCAGCCGCATCTCTCACCCGTGCGCGTCCTCTTTGGTTTTGTTTTTTCCCATCGTTTCCCGAACTGGGGAGGGAGCCTCGACGCGCGCACCGTCACCGCAAACTCTCGCGCAACCGGACAGGGGCGCCACGCGCGGCACCGACAGCGCGCCACCGGCCCAAGGGTCGCTGCGCTTCACGACCGGCGTGTCTCTTTCTCGGGGCGCCGATGCACCCAAGCGCCCAGCGTCACGGAGCGGTGGGTCTCAAGACGCGCCTTTCCTGGCCATGCGAGGGGAGGCGCGGGGGCCAGCCGGCGAGGTTGCGGCGGGCGGGGCGGCTGTCAGACCTGTTGAGTTTGTTTTTGGCCATCACGCAAGCGCGTTCACGGGGCCACGCGCCCTCGCGCACAAGAGTTGGTTGCTTCCATCAGCAGCGGCGTGCGCCCACCACAACCCACCTCCGGGCAATTCGGCCCTCTCTTTCTCTTTCTCTCTCTTGCGCTTTCGGGCGGGCCCGCCACCAACC
>NW_897505.1:0-861 GCF_000209065.1 Trypanosoma cruzi | reverse complement strand
CACGCGGCCACCACCGCAGCCGCAGCCGCACACACCACGAAACTGATGGAATCAGTGCGATTGCAGAACTCGCACACCGTCCTGCAAACCAGAAGTTTAAAAAGCAATAAGAAACAAGAATTCCAAAAAAAAAAGGAAAAAAACTTAGGCTTCTTCGGGGCTCGAACCCGCACCCCGGATGAAATTGTGAGCTTGTTTTGCCACTGAGCTAAAAAAAATGTGGTCGCGCGACCCATTTTCACGTAAGGTGTTAAGTTCGATCTTCGAACAATCGAGCACATTTGCGTTGTCCCCTGGAAAACGAAAGCGACATGTTTAGGGTGCGCCGCCGCAGCGTGGATACCTCGATTCGTCGTCATATATCTCTCGTACGGGGCCGCAGCCGCAGCGTGAATACTTCGATTCGTCGTCATATATCTCTCGTACGGGGCCGTCGCCGCAGCGTGGATACATCGATTCGTTGTCATGTATCTCTCGTTCGGGGCGGACCGCCGCAACTTGGATAATTCGACACGTCGTCATGTATCTTTCGTCCGGGGCAGCCGCTGCAACTTGGATAATTCGACACGTCGTCATGTATCTCTCGTCCGGGGCCACCGCCCTACTCTTTTTTATTCCCTGCGGCGGCCAACCCCGGCAGTAAGGACAAAAAATAGGATCGCGTTTTTTTTTAATGCTTTTCCTGTTTGGGGGGGCGGATCTTTGTTTTCTATGATTGCCCCCCCCCCTTTTTTTGTCTATTCCAGGTTGGTTTTAGGAGGCTTGATGTGCCTGCTGGGTGATCGCCGGCTTTTTTTATTGGTGATTGCGTATTTTTGGCTTACCGAGTGTGCCGCTCAAGTGCCCATTTTGTTTTACTTC
>NW_897504.1:0-861 GCF_000209065.1 Trypanosoma cruzi | reverse complement strand
CATATCGTAATTTGGAAGCACCGTATCCAATGACGAACGTGCGTAGGTCATGTGGAGATGGTCCCGCCTCTTTATGCGCTATGCAGCGTAGCTGCGATATCCGTTGCGAAGTGGCAGCGCATTGCTTGGAGGCCGCCACATTTAGCGTCAGTCGTGGATCGAGATCCATGCCAAGAAGCTTCGTGGTTCGCGATGCCCCCATGGTCATGACTGGGATTTGACATCCAGCCACTACCAGGGGCCACTTTCCTTCACGATCATAATCTGATTCCGTGTGCGTGGAGAGCGTGAACCAAGCGGCTTCACACTTTGACGGGTTAATGGCCAGGCCATTTTCCTGACTCCACGCATGCAGTTTTTCAAGAACCATGTTGGCAGTGGGAATGGCGTCTTCCCGGGACTGCCCCTTAACGATAATAGAGAGGTCGTCCGCATACATGTCTGCTGTGACACCCGCAAAGCTGTTCAGCAGATTGAGAAGTGGGTGTACGTAAAGGGAGAACAAATATGGTCCCAGTACGGACCCCTGAGGAACTCCTCGCAGCATGGGACGCCGATCACTGTTTCTGTTACCAACTCGTGTCTTCGCGTAGCGACCACATAGAAAGTTTCTAGGCCACCTTCTACAATTCACCTCCGGAATATTAGCCAGCAAGCGACTGAGGACTCGATGATCTATGGAGTCAAAAGCCTTGCTGAAATCAACCAACACCAGCAGAGTCCGATGGGGTCTGTAGTGGAGTTGATTACCAATACCGCTCTTCTTGGGAAGGTTCACTTGGAAATAATGATTTCTATTATGCTCCACTTCGTGTATCAGGTGTGCCAGCCGCATCGTCGTGGTACGCATACTACGATATG
>NW_897503.1:0-861 GCF_000209065.1 Trypanosoma cruzi | reverse complement strand
CAGACAAAAAGAACAAACAGGATGACTGCTGAAACGCAGCACTGCACGGCTGCCCACGCTGTGGAAAGCCGCGGCACACATGCTGAAAAGTAAAAAGACAAAGATGTATTCGTCTTCCATTATGCATTCACCCAAAAACCAAAAAAAAACTGCACGTTGGTGCGTGGCCTCCAAATCGGTGTGTGTGTCTCGCCTGCAGATAAGAAATAAATAAATATGTTGCACTCCTTCCAGTCGTTTAAACACCAGGTGCCCACACATTATTTATATTCCACTGGGACACCCGGCGCGGTTTCGTGCCCCCATTCCATTGTCTTTTTTATTAGCCGGCGCCATCGGCGTGGCACACAATGCCGGAAGCGTCTCCGGTCAATCAAAAAAAAAAAAACACTCAGTAGATCCCGTAATTGTCGGAGGACCACAACACGGGTGGAAAGAAGAAAACAAAAAACAACCCCGCGGTGCTGGTGCTGGGGAGAGCATGCTTCCACATGGAGGAAAAGCCCTGCGCAGCAAAAAGAATCTAAAGTAAAATAAAATGGTCAAAACAAAGTGTTCACAAAAAGTGGCAATTACTTTGAAAGAGCGCGTGGAAAGACGCATATGTTCCCGCTGGAAGCAGGAAGTCCTCACTGCGATTCCTCATTAAAGGGCTACAAAGCCGCTTAGCCCCAGCAGCAGCAGCAGCATCTGCAACACGCCCCCACGCATGGAATCGTCACCGTTTCCCTTTTTTACCGTCGCCTTTCCTGACCATTTTTAGTTCACCGACACTCAGTGGGCGGTTGTACAGAAAGACGTTCGTCACCGTCACGCTGCTGTTGATGTCCCCCTCGCCTCCCCAAAGTAGAAATGTGTGAT
>NW_897502.1:0-861 GCF_000209065.1 Trypanosoma cruzi | reverse complement strand
AGATCCCCGCCCCCAAACAGGAAAAACATTAAAGAAAACGCGATTCTTTTTTTTGTCCTTACTGCCGGGGTTGGCCGCCGCAAGAAATAAAAAATGGTAGGGCGGTGGCCCCGGACGCTAGATACAGCACGACGTGTCGAATTATCCAAGTTGCAGCGGCTGCCCCGGACGTTAGATACGGGACGACGTGTCGAATTATCCAAGCTGCAGCGGTGGCCTCGGGCGTTAGATATATGACGACTTACAGTAGTAACCACGCTGCGGCTGCGCATCCTAAACACGTCTTTTTCGTTTTCCAGGGGACAACGCAAATGTGCTCGATTGTTCGAAGATCGACATTAATACTTTACGTGAAAAGGAGTCGCGCGACCGCATTTTTTTAGCTCAGTGGCAAACACGCTCACAATGTCATCCGGGGACGCGGGTTCGACTCCCGCAGAAGCCTAAGTTTTTTCCATTTTTTTCTGAATTCTTGTTTCATATTGCTTTTTAAACTTCTGGTTTGCAGGACGGTGTGCGAGTTCTGCAATCGCACTGATTCCATCTGTTTCGTGGTTTGTGCGGCTGCGGCTGCGGTGGTGGCCGCGTGAGAGTGAGTGTGAGAGAGCCATGCACCGCCCGCATACACACACTTCCTTCTCTCTCTGTGTGTGTGTCCCCTTGCATGGACTCTCGTCGTCGCCTCACCCCACGAAGCACACACAATAATGTGCCCATTGTATATATGCATGCACACCCATGCAGGCCCGTTGGTGCTCTCTTTTGCACGACACGCACCGCTGCCGTCCTGCCTGGCTGCATGGGCGGAGCACCGTAACTGTTTCTGTTTTGTTTTCATTGCATTGAGTGGGCGACCCTTCT
>NW_897501.1:0-861 GCF_000209065.1 Trypanosoma cruzi | reverse complement strand
CGCCCGGGCGCTGCATGTTGTACTGCATCAGCCGCATGCGCCGTACGGATCCGGGCAGAACATCACGGAGGCTCGTTGGTCGTGTTTCGTCCCTTTCGCGCTCTTATCCGTGGGCCCCGTGCCACCGCAGGTACGGGCAAACACGCAGACACCGGCAGGAAGGGGAAAAACAGAGCAACAGCAAAACACCAATGAAAGGAGTACGACAAGGCCAAAGAAGCAGCAGAACAAAAAAAGGAAAGAAAGAAAGAGCGAGACGGCGCGGAGTGACGTCCCACACACCACCACGACGCTCCCACGCATGTCGTTGCATGTAAAATGGTGCAAGTGGAATGGAAAATACTGCGTGCGGTCAACAAAATAACGCCGTGCCGCTCCTCTCTCCGTCCCATTTATAACCCTTCCAGGCACAAAAGCCGCACAAATTACACGCAGCGGCAGGCACACGAAATCACAAAAATATGCACACAATGAACTAATCAAAAAAGGAAGACCCGCCACCCCAGCAGAAACGAGCACCACACGCATAAAAAAATATAAAATGAACACCGCCACACAAATGGGCGTATTTTGCAAACAGCAATTACAAGGCAAAACAGACAAACATAAACGGTGGATGGAAATGGCTCTCTTATGAAGTGCAGCAGATCAGGGAAAAGAAACCGCCCCGCGAAGACTTTTTCCCGCTCTTTTTCACGGAACAGCTACTGGCACTGTCGCTGTGCGTCGTCCCGCGCCTTGGCCTGACTTTCCCAGCAGCTCGTCCCTTATCGGCCACGCCCTTTTGCCTTTGAAGTGGAACGGCTACTGAGGGACCTGCCATGTCGGTTGGCACCTCCTCTGATGCGCCCAACGGATCAC
>NW_897500.1:0-861 GCF_000209065.1 Trypanosoma cruzi | reverse complement strand
TTCATAATCAAAACAAAAATTTAGACAACAACGTGTGGTGCAGCAGCCGCTCGAAAACGATCCGCCGAGTGCAGCACCCTTGTGGGCAGGAGCTCGCGAAATTCCTCCAAGCAGCGGATAGTTCAGGGTTGTTTGGTGTCCAGTGTGTGCACACGCAAACATACATTGAAAGAGAGTGCCTCTGACTCCCGCCATTCATAATTCAAAACAAAAATTTAGACCACAGCGTGTGGTGCAGCAGCCGCTCGAAAACGATCCGCCGAGTGCAGCACCCTTGTGGCAGGAGCTCGCGAAATTCCTCCAAGCAGCGGATAGTTCAGGGTTGTTTGGTGTCCAGTGTGTGCACACGCAAACATACATTGAAAGAGAGTGCCTCTGACTCCCGCCATTCATAATTCGAAACAAAAACATAGACCACAACGTGTGGTGCAGCAGCCGCTCGAAAACGATCCGCCGAGTGCAGCACCCTTGTGGGCAGGAGCTCGCGAAATTCCTCCAAGCAGCGGATAGTTCAGGGTTGTTTGGTGTCCAGTGTGTGAACACGCAAACATACATTGAAAGAGAGTGCCTCTGACTCCCGCCATTCATAATTCGAAACAAAAACATAGACCACAACGTGTGGTGCAGCAGCCGCTCGAAAACGATCCGCCGACTGCAGCACCATTGTGGGCAAGAGCTCGCGAAATTCCTCCAAGCAGCGGATAGTTCCGGGTTGTTTGGTGTCCAGTGTGTGAACACGCAAACATACATTGAAAGAGAGTGCCTCTGACTCCCGCCATTCATAATTCGAAACAAAAACATAGACCACAACGTGTGGTGCAGCAGCCGCTCGAAAACGATCCGCCGACTGCAGCACCATGT
>NW_897499.1:0-861 GCF_000209065.1 Trypanosoma cruzi | reverse complement strand
GCTTGATGACGCCAGTTGTGGAAGGCATTTTCATTTCATACGAGGATGGCACACTGGAGACAAGGACGAAAGAGAGCGACGCCTCGCCAAAGGAGCGGCTGCTGGAACGTTGACGAGACTCGGGATTGTCTGCACGGCCAGCTGCTTGCCCTCTGCAGGATGTTTCTTGAGGCGCTCATTGGCGCGAGAGTGAGGTGCACTCACGGACAAGCACCGCAACAACCGTGTCGTTGGTTCTCCGTTGCGCGAATGAGACGACGCACATCAGGCGTGGCAGGTGACGTCCCCTGCGGGCCCTCCCACCGCCTCTTCTGTTTCACATCTTGGCATTTTCTGCGCTGTGAAAACCGCTCCCACTGGCCGTCTTCTGTGACACGAGAGCCGCCTGTACTCCTTTCCGCCGCTTTGCAGAGTCGTGAGGAGGGTTGGAAGGTGCGTTGAGGAGCCGTGTGGCCTCTGCGAGCATGTCCTCTGTTTTTCTGAGGCGTTGAATTTTGGATTACCGAAACGCACCTTGAGTGGCTTGCGTTAGAGGCAAACATAACTGAGGGACAGACGTGTTCGTGGAGGTGCAGGAGGGCCGCGCCATTGGGAGGAGGAGGAGTGAATGGGTGGGTGTGTCTGTGGCCCACATGTGGTGCCCGACTGGTGCTTCACGTTGTTTGGTGCTGTTATCATTCGCATCCACAAAGAATGGCAGTGAGTGCTGCTTTTCCCAACTCTCTTACTGTGTCTGTGTGTTGCGTGTTTGTGGGCATGGCTCTTCTTTCGTGCTGTGCATTTGCCGCGTAAGCTGTCGATGGTCTGTGTGAAATATGTGATGATTTGCGGCATTTTGTTGGATTTTGCTTTGATCTCCGC
>NW_897498.1:0-861 GCF_000209065.1 Trypanosoma cruzi | reverse complement strand
TCCCTAGCAGCGTCACAGCGACGGCGAGCGGCATCCTCGGCAGCAGCAGCACGCTCTGCGAGATCGTTCGTGCGCACCTCCAGCTCCGCCTCCAGGCGCTTCGCAGCCTCCTCCTTCTCCCTTGCAGCGGCACAGCGACGGCGAGCGGCATCCTCGGCAGCAGCAGCACGCTCTTGGAGGTCGTTCGTGCGTTCCTCCAGCTCCGCCTCCAGGCGCTTCGCAACCTCCTCCTTCTCCCTTGCAGCGGCACAGCGACGGCGAGCGGCATCCTCGGCAGCAGCAGCACGCTCTTGGAGGTCGTTCGTGCGCACCTCCAGCTCCGCCTCCAGGCGCTTCGCAGCCTCCTCCTTCTCCCTTGCAGCGGCACAGCGACGGCGAGCGGCATCCTCGGCAGCAGCAGCACGCTCTTGGAGGTCGTTCGTGCGCACCTCCAGCTCCGCCTCCAGGCGCTTCGCAGCCTCCTCCTTCTCCCTTGCAGCGGCACAGCGACGGCGAGCGGCATCCTCGGCAGCAGCAGCACGCTCTTGGAGGTCGTTTGCACGCTCTTGGAGGTCGTTCGTGCGCACCTCCAGCTCCGCTTCCAGGCGCTTCGCAGCCTCCTCCTTCTCCCTTGCAGCGGCACAGCGACGGCGAGCGGCATCCTCGGCAGCAGCAGCACGCTCTTGGAGGTCGTTCGTGCGTTCCTCCAGCTCCGCCTCCAGGCGCTTCGCAGCCTCCTCCTTCTCCCTTGCAGCGGCACAGCGACGGCGAGCGGCATCCTCGGCAGCAGCAGCACGCTCTTGGAGGTCGTTCGTGCGTTCCTCCAGCTCCGCCTCCAGGCGCTTCGCAGCCTCCTCCTTCTCCCTTGCAGCGGCACAGCGA
>NW_897497.1:0-861 GCF_000209065.1 Trypanosoma cruzi | reverse complement strand
GTCCGCGCGCTGCACTCTCGTCCAGTCTGTCGTGCAGTTCCTCTTCACGTGCTCTCGCCTCCTCGGCCGCTCTCATGATGGCCGCTGCCGCTGGCTCTTCACTCTCCTCCACGCCAAGGGCAGCCAGCGCAGACTCGATACCGTGCAGGCACTGCGCGCGCGTCGAAGGGTCCTCGCGGTCCGCACAGCGGTCACCCGCATCGTCGTCGCCCACGAGCGCGCGGTAGCGCTGCTCGCTCCTGCGCAGCGCCTCCATGTCGCTCGCCATCTGCCGGCACTGCTGCAGCAGAGGCTCGGCCTCGGCGTCGTCCAGTTTCCGCTGCATCGCGCCGCCCATTACCGCCGAGGCGGTGGCCGAGTCCTCGCACAGGCGTTTCAGCGCCTCCACCGCGCGGTCCCCAGCGGCGCTCGCGTCCTCCTCGTCCTCAACGGCAAGCACGCTGCCGTCCAGCGCACGCTGCAGGGTGTCCGCGGCCCGCGTCAGCTCGCTCAGCTTCGACTCCAGCGCCCGTCCGCGCGCTGCACTCTCGTCCAGTCTGTCGTGCAGTTCCTCTTCACGTGCTCTCGCCTCCTCGGCCGCTCTCATGATGGCCGCTGCCGCTGGCTCTTCACTCTCCTCCACGCCAAGGGCAGCCAGCGCAGACTCGATACCGTGCAGGCACTGCGCGCGCGTCGAAGGGTCCTCGCGGTCCGCACAGCGGTCACCCGCATCGTCGTCGCCCACGAGCGCGCGGTAGCGCTGCTCGCTCCTGCGCAGCGCCTCCATGTCGCTCGCCATCTGCCGGCACTGCTGCAGCAGAGGCTCGGCCTCGGCGTCGTCCAGTTTCCGCTGCATCGCGCCGCCCATTGCCGCCGAGGCGG
>NW_897496.1:0-861 GCF_000209065.1 Trypanosoma cruzi | reverse complement strand
TGTGATGGTGGGAGTCAGAGACACTCTCTGTCAATATCTGTTTGCGTGTTCATGCACTTGGGCACCAAACAACCCTGAACTATCCGCTGCTTGGAGGAATTTCGCGAGCTCTTGCCCACACGGGTGCTGCACTCGGCTGATCGTTTTCGAGCGGCTGCTGCATCACACGTTGTGGTCCAAATTTTTGTTTCCAATTATGAATGGTGGGAGTCAGAGGCACTCTCTGTCAATATCTGTTTGCGTGTTCACACACTGGACACCAAACAACCCTGAACTATCCGCTGCTTGGAGGAATTTCGCGAGCTCTTGCCCACACGGGTGCTGCACTCGGCTGATCGTTTTCGAGCGGCTGCTGCATCACACGTTGTGGTCCAAAATTTTTGTTTCCGATTGTGAATGGTGGGAGTCAGAGACACTCTCTGTCAATATCTGTTTGCGTGTTCACACACTGGACACCAAACAACCCTGAACTATCCGCTGCTTGGAGGATTTTCGCGAGCTCTTGCCCACACGGGTGCTGCACTCGGCTGATCGTTTTCGAGCGGCTGCTGCATCACACGTTGTGGTCCAAAATTTTGTTTCCGATTGTGAATGGTGGGAGTCAGAGACACTCTCCGTCAATATCTGTTTGCGTGTTCACACACTGGACACCAAACAACCCTGAACTATCCGCTGCTTGGAGGAATTTCGCGAGCTCTTGCCCACACGGGTGCTGCACTCGGCTGATCGTTTTCGAGCGGCTGCTGCATCACACGTTGTGGTCCAAATTTTTGTTTCCAATTATGAATGGTGGGAGTCAGAGGCACTCTCTGTCAATATCTGTTTGCGTGTTCACACACTGGACACCAAACAACCCTGAAC
>NW_897495.1:0-861 GCF_000209065.1 Trypanosoma cruzi | reverse complement strand
TGCAATAAAAACAAAACAGAAACAGTTACGGTGCTCCGCCCATGCAGCCAGGCAGGACGGCAGCGGTGCGTGTCGTGCAAAAGAGAGCACCAACGGGCCTGCATGGGTGTGCATGCATATATACAATGGGCACATTATTGTGTGCCTCGTGGGGTGAGGTGAGGGCGAGAGTCCATGCAAGGGGACACACACACAGAGAGAGAAGGACGAGTGTGTGTGTGGGCGGTGCACGGCTCTCTCCCTCACTCTCACGCGACCACCACCACCGCAGCCGCACACGCAACAACAAGAAGAAGAAGCAAAATAGGGGAGGTGGTGTGGGAGACCGCGGTGCTGCCGTCACTTGTCGCCGTATCATTTTTTTGAGCGACGGTGTCTGTTTCTGTTTCCGCGGCAGCCGGAGATGCCGCATTCTCGGGAGTGTCCGTTCCAGTGAATACTTCCCCCTGAAGTGGAGAATGACTGCCATTGGAAGATGACTCGGTTGCTTCTTCTTGACTGTCGGCTGATGTACTCAGTGCGGCAACCGCTGTGGATGCATCGGTGCTCGTAGTGTCATTCTCATCTACTGGCGGTTTTATTTCTTGTTGGGGTTCCGTAGTCTGAGATTCCTGACTTGTTGCTTCCGTTGGGTTCTCCTCATTGTCGTTTGATTCTTTATGTTGAGCCGGTGGAGGTTTTTGTGCTTTGGATTCCTCCAATTCCTGTTTTCCCAATGTTTTCTCTCCCACCGAATGTTCACTTCCGCAATCCGAAACCTTCTCTCCGCAAACTGTTTGAATAGTTTCTGAAGTAGAGGTTTGTGTCTGCTGTACAGCGGGGATTACTTCCTGTTTCGGTCCTTTGGATGATGAGGGGCTC
>NW_897494.1:0-861 GCF_000209065.1 Trypanosoma cruzi | reverse complement strand
CCGCTCGAAACGATTATCCGAGTGCAGCACCCTTGTGGGCAAGATCTCGCGACATTCCTCCAAGCAGCGGATAGTTCCGGGTTGTTTGGTGTCCAGTGTGTGAACACGCAAACAGACATTGAAAGAGAGTGTCTCTGACCACCACCATTCATAATTCGAAACAAAAATTTAGACCACAGCGTGTGGTGCAGCAGCCGCTCGAAAACGATTATCCGAGTGCAGCACCGTTGTGGGCAGGAGCTCGCGAAATTCCTCCAAGCAGCGGATAGTTCAGGGTTGTTTGGTGTCCAGTGTGTGAACACGCAAACAGACATTGAAAGAGAGTGTCTCTGACCACCACCATTCATAATTCGAAACAAAAATTTAGACCACAGCGTGTGGTGCAGCAGCCGCTCGAAAACGATTATCCGAGTGCAGCACCCTTGTGGGCAAGATCTCGCGACATTCCTCCAAGCAGCGGATAGTTCCGGGTTGTTTGGTGTCCAGTGTGTGAACACGCAAACAGACATTGAAAGAGAGTGTCTCTGACCACCACCATTCATAATTCGAAACAAAAATTTAGATCACAACGTGCGGTGCAGCTGCCGCTCGAAAACGATTATCCGAGTGCAGCACCGTTGTGGGCAGGAGCTCGCGAAATTCCTCCAAGCAGCGGATAGTTCAGGGTTGTTTGGCGTCCAGTGTGGGAACACGCAAACAGACATTGAAAGAGAGTGTCTCTGACCACCACCATTCATAATTCGAAACAAAAATTTAGACCACAGCGTGTGGTGCAGCAGCCGCCCGAAAACGATTATCCGACTGCAGCACCGTTGTGGGCAGGAGCTCGCGAAATTCCTCCAAGCAGCGGATAGTTCCGGG
>NW_897493.1:0-861 GCF_000209065.1 Trypanosoma cruzi | reverse complement strand
CACTCGTCACCGTGGATGCCATCATCGTGGCTGTCGCATTCAACATCTTCCCACCCATCACTGTCTTTTCCATCCACATGCGCAGCAGGTAAGCCGACGACACCCGCATCTTTGGAGGGAGCGTAGTTGGGAGGGGGCTCAACGTACAAAAGAGCACCATCCACATACAGCTTCAGCACATCCCGGGCGGCACGGGACTTGTTTGGCCTGTCGTGTGCCCCCAAGTAACCACGCCTACGTGCCAATGCGTTGAGGAAGTGCTCCACCAAGGAATGACTCTCGTCCACATCGTCCTCAGCCCGCAGTGACACACCAAATTGTTTCTGCAGAACCTCGCGCGGAATACGGCGACATAATACGTTGACAGCGGACAAGGCATCGGTGGCTGTATCGATGGGCAGAATGCCGTCACAGACCATCTGTTCCCGTGTCGACGCAAACGACGGGAACACAAGACCCGGGCAATCACACAAAGCGACACGACGTTCGTTTGGGATGACAAGTGTCTGGAAGTGTTTGGTTTTGCCCGGTGTCGCGCTGACCACCACCTTCTTACAGCCGAGAATCGCGTTGATCGTGGATGACTTCCCGACATTGGGGTACCCAACAAGGCCAACCATAAGCGGTGTGTTCGCATCCCTTATTCCATAAACGGTGCGCCAGAGAGCAAGGCGGTCTAGAAGCTGCACAGGGTCCAAGACGGCCCATGGATGCAGCGCCTGCAGCTGCGACACCCGCGCATCACGTGCCTTCTCGTTCTCTGTCGGCGGCGGCGTCACTCTCGACGCTTGTTGCTTTTCTTGGCTGCGGCGCGCCTTCTCTGCCCGTCGCTGCTCGACGAGTTCATAAGGGTTCGCCACC
>NW_897492.1:0-861 GCF_000209065.1 Trypanosoma cruzi | reverse complement strand
CATTCTGCGGCTGCGTGTGTGTGTGTGTGTGATGATATGAGTAATTTGCGTGTGTGCTTATCTGCCTCTCTCTGCCGTTGCTTTCTTCAGACTCTCTTGTGGCGCACAGCTGCTCTGCAAGTATAGGCGCTGACAAACACACACACACATGCACACACATGCCGTGCTTAAAACGCTGAGAATGCACGCACGCACAGGATTGTGGCTGCCGAGGCCCTCGCGAGGGGGAAAAAACCTGCATTTTTTTTTTTTGACATGTTGCTCGGTGTGTGCTGACGCGTGACGAATAACAACACGCCCCAATAAGCAGAAAAGAAGTAAAACAAAATGGCGCTGAGCGGCACACCGGTAAGCCAAAAATACGCAATCACCAATAAAAAAGCCGGCGATCACCCAGCAGGCACATCAAGCGTCCTCAAAACCAACCTGGAACAGACAAAAAAAAAGAGACAATCATAGAAAACAAAGATCCCCGCCCCCAAACAGGAAAAACATTAAAGAAAACGCGATTCTTTTTTTTGTCCTTACTGCCGGGGTTGGCCGCCGCAAGAAATAAAAAATGGTAGGGCGGTGGCCCCGGACGCTAGATACAGCACGACGTGTCGAATTATCCAAGTTGCAGCGGCTGCCCCGGACGTTAGATACGGGACGACGTGTCGAATTATCCAAGTTGCAGCGGCTGCCCCGGACGTTAATACAGCACGACGTGTCGAATTATCCAAGTTGCAGCGGCTGCCCCGGACGTTAATACAGCACGACGTGTCGAATTATCCAAGTTGCAGCGGTGGCCTCGGGCGTTAAATATATGACGACTTACAGTAGTAACCACGCTGCGGCTGCGCATCCTAACACGTCTTTTTC
>NW_897491.1:0-861 GCF_000209065.1 Trypanosoma cruzi | reverse complement strand
CCCTTCTCCGTAGCGGCGCACATCCAGTAGCGGTTGGCGAGAAGCAGATCTGGTTGATGGGAGCGCCGGCGCCCATCTCCGAAAGGGCCTCACCCTTCGTCAGATCCCACAGGCGTGCAACGCCGTCCTTGTCAGACGAGGCGCAGAGCGAGCCATCGGGGGAAACGGTCACGGAGGTGATGTAGTTTGTGTGGCCCTTCAGGTCCGTCAGGAGCCTGCCTGAGGCGATGTCCCACACCTTAACGAGGTTGTCCCAGCCACCTGACACGATGAGGGGCGTCTCGAGCGACGGGGAGAAGCGGACACAGCTGACCCAGTCTGTGTGGGCGCCGCGGCCAAGTGTGTGCAGGCATTCACCCTTGACGTTCCACACGCGCAGAGCGTTGTCGCGCCCTCCGGAAACAATCTGACGGTTGTCGGGCGAGAAGGTAACGGAGAGCACGTCCTTGGTGTGCCCCAGGAACTTGTGCTGACACACACCGGTCTGCAGGTTCCAGAGGCGCAGGGAGTGGTCCCAGGAGGCGGAAACGGCAAAATCACCGTTGTTCGACAGGGCAACGTCCGACACAAACGCGCTGTGTCCCTCCAGCCGGCGCTCCGGGAAGCCGTATTCGCACTCCTCGCTGTTGCGGTCCATGTTGCTGCCCCATGCGATGAGTGTGTTGTCACGGGAGGTAGACACCGCCTTGATGTACGTCTCAGTGATCTGTGGGCAGGCCAGGGCGGTTACCCAACCGCGGTGCCCCTTGAGTTGTCCCTCGTAGACGACGGCCATGGTGAAAAGCAGTGAAAAGACAAAACGCGAAACGCGTGTGCGGTGCTTAGCTTGCTTTTAAGGAAGAAAAAGTTAGACAAAAACAC
>NW_897490.1:0-861 GCF_000209065.1 Trypanosoma cruzi | reverse complement strand
TTTGTGGCGTTTCTTGTTTTTACAAGCGTCTAGAAGCACTTTTTTTCGTTTTCTTTTTTTTTGATTTGGGTTTGTCCACCCTCTTCTTTTTTTTTTGATGCCGCGGGACGTAGCCCTCTGGGCGGCTCGTGGTGCGCGTGTGGTTTTCATGACGGGCCGCACGTGAAGTATAGAGGGAGTCTGATTGCTGTGCGGGTGGAGGTGCCCGATGCTCTCGCCCTGTTTGTGTGTCTGTGTGTTTGGCTGCAGCTGCTCTTGCCGGCTCTCCGCTGATGTGCTCTTTTTCCTCTCATTTTCTCCTGCGCTTTTCGACTGCTCGCGCAAGATCTCTGCGAACAAGCAACCAGAACCAAGTACGAACCAAGCCATGGCCACCCCCAAGAGCTCGTCGGCGAACCGCAAAAAGGGCGGCAAGAGGTCGCACCGCAAGCCGAAGCGGACGTGGAATGTCTACATCAGCCGCTCGCTCAAGTCGATCAACAACCATATGTCGATGTCCGGCCGGACGATGAAGATTGTGAACTCGTTCGTGAACGACCTCTTTGAGCGCATTGCGTCCGAGGCCGCCACGGTGGTGCGCGTCAACAAGAAGCGCACACTGGGTGCACGCGAGCTGCAGACGGCGGTGCGCCTCGTGCTGCCGGCGGACCTGGCGAAGCACGCAATGGCGGAGGGCACCAAGGCGGTGTCGCACGCCTCTAGTTAGATCCTTTGTGGCGTTTCTTGTTTTTACAAGCGTCTAGAAGCACTATTTTTTGTTTTCTTTTTTTTGATTTGGGTTTGTCCACCCTCTTCTCTTTTTTTTTTGATGCCGCGGGACGTAGCCCTCTGGGCGGCTCGTGGTGCGCGTGTGGTTTTCAT
>NW_897489.1:0-861 GCF_000209065.1 Trypanosoma cruzi | reverse complement strand
AGGGAGAGAGAGAGAGGTTGCCCACTCAATGCAATAAAAACAAAACAGAAACAGTTACGGTGCTCCGCCCATGCAGTCAGGCAGGACGGCAGCGGTGCGTGTCGTGCAAAAGAGAGCACCAACGGGCCTGCATGGGTGTGCATGCAATATATACAATGGGCACATTATGTGTGTGCTTCGTGGGATGAGGTGAGGGCGAGAGTCCATGCAAGGGGACACACACAGAGAGTGGGTGAAAGACGAGTGTGTGTGCGGGCGGTGCATGGCGCTCTCTCACTCACTCTCACGCGGCCACCACCGCAGCCGCAGCCGCACACACCACGAAACTGATGGAATCAGTGCGATTGCAGAACTCGCACACCGTCCTGCAAACCAGAAGTTTAAAAAGCAATAAGAAACAAGAATTCCAAAAAAAAAAGGAAAAAAACTTAGGCTTCTTCGGGGCTCGAACCCGCACCCCGGATGAAATTGTGAGCTTGTTTTGCCACTGAGCTAAAAAAAATGTGGTCGCGCGACCCATTTTCACGTAAGGTGTTAAGTTCGATCTTCGAACAATCGAGCACATTTGCGTTGTCCCCTGGAAAACGAAAGCGACATGTTTAGGGTGCGCCGCCGCAGCGTGGATACCTCGATTCGTCGTCATATATCTCTCGTACGGGGCCGCAGCCGCAGCGTGAATACTTCGATTCGTCGTCATATATCTCTCGTACGGGGCCGTCCCCGCAGCGTGGATACATCGATTCGTTGTCATGTATCTCTCGTTCGGGGCGGACCGCCGCAACTTGGATAATTCGACACGTCGTCATGTATCTCTCGTCCGGGGCAGCCGCTGCAACTTGGATAATTCGACACGTCGTCATG
>NW_897488.1:0-861 GCF_000209065.1 Trypanosoma cruzi | reverse complement strand
ACAAAAAATTTAGACCACAACGTGTGGTGCAGCAGCCACTCGAAAACGATCCGCCGAGTGCAGCACCCTTGTGGGCAAGATCTCGCGAAACTCCTCCAAGCAGCGGATAGTTCAGGGTTGTTTGGCGTTCAGTGTGTGAACACGCAAACAGACATTGAAAGAGAGTGCCTCTGACCACCACCATTCATAATTCGAAACAAAAATTTAGACCACAACGTGTGGTGCAGCAGCCACTCGAAAACGATCCGCCGACTGCAGCACCCTTGTGGGCAAGATCTCGCGAAATTCCTCCAAGCAGCGGATAGTTCAGGGTTGTTTGGCGTCCAGTGTGTGAACACGCAAACAGACATTGAAAGAGAGTGTCTCTGACCACCACCATTCATAATTCGAAACAAAAATTTAGACCACAGCGTGTGGTGCAGCAGCCACTCGAAAACGATCCGCCGAGTGCAGCACCCATGTGGGCAAGATCTCGCGAAATTCCTCCAAGCAGCGGATGGTTCAGGGTTGTTTGGCGTCCAGTGTGTGAACACGCAAACAGACATTGAAAGAGAGTGCCTCTGACCACCACCATTCATAATTCGAAACAAAAATTTAGACCACAACGTGTGGTGCAGCAGCCACTCGAAAACGATCCGCCGACTGCAGCACCCATGTGGGCAAGATCTCGCGAAACTCCTCCAAGCAGCGGATAGTTCAGGGTTGTTTGGCGTCCAGTGTGTGAACACGCAAACAGACATTGAAAGAGAGTGCCTCTGACCACCACCATTCATAATTCGAAACAAAAATTTAGACCACAACGTGTGGTGCAGCAGCCACTCGAAAACGATCCGCCGAGTGCAGCACCCATGTGGGCAAGAT
>NW_897487.1:0-861 GCF_000209065.1 Trypanosoma cruzi | reverse complement strand
TAGCCGCGTACGCCCTCGTTCCGCCGTCGCTCGGCGCAAGGTGGTTGGCCGCGCTGATCACGCACAGCGCCGCAAGGAGCACAAAGCTCGCCGCGTGCATCACCGTCAGGAAGGCCGAGCGCATCATGTTCGTGAAGGCAACCACGCCCGCGCCCGCAACCAGCACAGCCGCCATGCAGAAGTACTGGACGTGGCAGCCTCCCACGGGCGGGTGCACAGCCGCAATCAAGCACACCACACACAGCACCGACAGCTGGAACACGCACCAGTACACGCGGCTGCCCCTCATGTTCGTCAGCATGCCGCCGTACATCCGCTGCTGCGCCGCGGGGTGCCAATATCCGACGGGGTATAGCAGGCGCTCGGGCAGCGGCTTCCTCGAAAACTGCCAGTACCTCGTGAAGCTCGCGCCCACGTGGCGGGCAATGAAGTAGCACACGCCAGCAGGGAACGCCACACCGTACAGCACGCCAACGACACCGATCACGCGGTGCTGCACGCGGGCGCCGGGCATCGCCAGTGCAAGCACGGAGCCGAAGAATATGCCGAGGTGCATCGCGTGCGCCACAACGTACGTCAGGCTCGGGAAGCGCATCGCCGCCCACGCACTCGCCGCGTCCACGCCGCGCCACCGCTGGAAGGCCGCCGTCACACCGTAGTGCACGCACCCGAACACAGCGGCGAGCAGCGCGTTGCCCACCACCATCCACAGCGGATCAAGGGCAGCAAACACCGACAGGAAGTACGGCAGCGCAACGGTGCTCGCACGCTCCTGCGCCGAGGCGCATGACATCCTCGCAAACACGCCGAGCGCCTGCATCTCCAGGACGGAGCCCAGCCCGCCAGTCACCACCACGGCAA
>NW_897486.1:0-861 GCF_000209065.1 Trypanosoma cruzi | reverse complement strand
AGTGGTGAAAGACGAGTGTGTGTGCGGGCGGTGCATGGCGCTTTCTCATTCACTCTCACGCGGCCACCACCGCAGCCGCAGCCGCACACACCACGAAACTGATGGAATCAGTGCGATTGCAGAACTCGCACACCGTCCTGCAAACCAGAAGTTTAAAAAGCAATAAGAAACAAGAATTCCAAAAAAAAAAGGAAAAAAACTTAGGCTTCTTCGGGGCTCGAACCCGCACCCCGGATGAAATTGTGAGCTTGCTTTGCCACTGAGCTAAAAAAAATGTGGTCGCGCGACCCATTTTCACGTAAGGTGTTAAGTTCGATCTTCGAACAATCGAGCACATTTGCGTTGTCCCCTGGAAAACGAAAGCGACATGTTTAGGGTGCGCCGCCGCAGCGTGGATACCTCGATTCGTCGTCATATATCTCTCGTACGGGGCCGCAGCCGCAGCGTGAATACTTCGATTCGTCGTCATATATCTCTCGTACGGGGCCGTCGCCGCAGCGTGGATACATCGATTCGTTGTCATGTATCTCTCGTTCGGGGCGGACCGCCGCAACTTGGATAATTCGACACGTCGTCATGTATCTCTCGTCCGGGGCAGCCGCTGCAACTTGGATAATTCGACACGTCGTCATGTATCTCTCGTCCGGGGCCACCGCCCTACTCTTTTTTATTCCCTGCGGCGGCCAACCCCGGCAGTAAGGACAAAAAATAGGATCGCGTTTTTTTTTAATGCTTTTCCTGTTTGGGGGGGCGGATCTTTGTTTTCTATGATTGCCCCCCCCCCCTTTTTTTGTCTATTCCAGGTTGGTTTTAGGAGGCTTGATGTGCCTGCTGGGTGATCGCCGGCTTTTTTATTGGTGA
>NW_897485.1:0-861 GCF_000209065.1 Trypanosoma cruzi | reverse complement strand
GCGGATAGTTCCGGGTTGTTGGCGTTCAGGTGTGAACACGCAAACAGACATTGAAAGAGAGTGTCTCTGACCACCACCATTCATAATTCGAAACAAAAAATTTAGACCACAGCGTGTGGTGCAGCAGCCGCTCGAAAACGATCCGCCGAGTGCAGCACCGTTGTGGGCAGGATCTCGCGAAATTCCTCCAAGCAGCGGATAGTTCCGGGTTGTTTGGCGTTCAGTGTGTGAACACGCAAACAGACATTGAAAGAGAGTGTCTCTGACCACCACCATTCATAATTCGAAACAAAAATTTAGACCACAGCGTGTGGTGCAGCAGCCGCTCGAAAACGATCCGCCGAGTGCAGCACCGTTGTGGGCAGGATCTCGCGAAATTCCTCCAAGCAGCGGATAGTTCCGGGTTGTTTGGCGTTCAGTGTGTGAACACGCAAACAGACATTGAAAGAGAGTGCCTCTGACCACCACCATTCATAATTCGAAACAAAAATTTAGACCACAGCGTGTGGTGCAGCAGCCGCTCGAAAACGATCCGCCGAGTGCAGCACCGTTGTGGGCAGGAGCTCGCGAAATTCCTCCAAGCAGCGGATAGTTCCGGGTTGTTTGGCGTTCAGTGTGTGAACACGCAAACAGACATTGAAAGAGAGTGTCTCTGACCACCACCATTCATAATTCGAAACAAAAATTTAGACCACAACGTGTGGTGCAGCAGCCGCTCGAAAACGATCCGCCGAGTGCAGCACCGTTGTGGGCAGGATCTCGCGAAATTCCTCCAAGCAGCGGATAGTTCCGGGTTGTTTGGCGTTCAGTGTGTGAACACGCAAACAGACATGAAAGAGAGTGTCTCTGCCACCACCATTC
>NW_897484.1:0-861 GCF_000209065.1 Trypanosoma cruzi | reverse complement strand
CTCGTACTCCTCCTTGCTGGTTTCCTGGTTGTTGTTCAGCCATTGCAGCGCCTCCTCCACGGCACTCGTAATCGTGTTCTTGTCGGCCTCCTCAATCTTGCCAGCGACGTTCGGCTCGTTTACGGTGTTCTTCATCGAAAATGCGTAGTTCTCAAGACCGTTCTTTGCGTCAATGCGCTCGCGCTGTTCCTTGTCCTGCGCCTCGTACTTGGCAGCCTCGGACACCATGCGCTCAATGTCCGCCTTGCTCAGGCGGCCCTTGTCGTTCGTGATGACAATCTGGTTGCGCTTACCGGTGCCCTTCTCCTCCGCGGACACGTTCAGGATGCCGTTGGCGTCGAGGTCAAAGGTCACCTCAATCTGGGGCACACCGCGCGGCGCCGGCGGGATGCCGGACAGGTCGAATGTGCCGAGCAGGTGGCAGTCCTTCGTCATCGCACGCTCTCCCTCAAAGACCTGGATGTGCACGCCCGGCTGGTTGTCCGCGTACGTCGAGAAGATCTGGCTTTTCTTGGTCGGAATCGTCGTGTTGCGCTTGATCAGCGACGTCATGACGCCACCCGCCGTCTCGATGCCAAGCGTCAGCGGGGTCACGTCGAGCAGCAGCAGGCCCTCCGTCTGCTTGCTCTTGCCGCCCGTCAGGATGAAGGCCTGCACGGCGGCACCGTACGCCACAGCCTCATCAGGGTTGATGCTCTTGTTCAGTTCCTTGCCCACCGAAAAGTCCGACACCAGCTGCATCACCTTTGGAATGCGGGTGGAGCCGCCGACGAGCACCACGTCGTGCACGGCACGCTTGGTCCATCTTGGCGTCCTGGAGCACACGCTCCACCGGCTGCAGCGTCCCTCGGAAGAGGTCGC
>NW_897483.1:0-861 GCF_000209065.1 Trypanosoma cruzi | reverse complement strand
CTCTTTCATGTATGTTTGCGTGTGCACACACTGGACACCAAACAACCCTGAATTATCCGCTGCTTGGAGTAATTTCGCGAGCTCTTGCCGACAATGGTGCTGCACTCGGCGGATCGTTTTCGAGCGGCTGCTGCACCACACGCTGTGGTCTAAATTTTTGTTTTGAATTATGAATGGCGGGAGTCAGAGACACTCTCTTTCAATGTATGTTTGCGTGTGCACACACTGGACACCAAACAACCCTGAACTATCCGCTGCTTGGAGGAATTTCGCGAGCTCCTGCCCACAAGGGTGCTGCACTCGGCGGATCGTTTTCGAGCGGCTGCTGCACCACACGTTGTGGTCTATGTTTTTGTTTCGAATTATGAATGGCGGGAGTCAGAGGCACTCTCTTTCAATGTATGTTTGCGTGTGCACACACTGGACACCAAACAACCCTGAACTATCCGCTGCTTGGAGGAATTTCGCGAGCTCCTGCCCACAAGGGTGCTGCACTCGGCGGATCGTTTTCGAGCGGCTGCTGCACCACACGTTGTGGTCTATGTTTTTGTTTCGAATTATGAATGGCGGGAGTCAGAGGCACTCTCTTTCAATGTATGTTTGCGTGTGCACACACTGGACACCAAACAACCCTGAACTATCCGCTGCTTGGAGGAATTTCGCGAGCTCCTGCCCACAAGGGTGCTGCACTCGGCGGATCGTTTTCGAGTGGCTGCTGCACCACACGCTGTGGTCTAAATTTTTGTTTTGAATTATGAATGGCGGGAGTCAGAGACACTCTCTTTTCATGTATGTTTGCGTGTGCACACACTGGACACCAAACACCCTGAATTATCCGCTGCTTGGAGGAATTTCGCGAGC
>NW_897482.1:0-861 GCF_000209065.1 Trypanosoma cruzi | reverse complement strand
GCCCGGGGGCCTCTCTCTGGTGGCGCAGCGCAGTAGTACGTACGTATACGCGCCCTGCTGCTGCTGCTGCTGCGTGAGTCCATGGATTGGTCGCTTTTGCCAGGGCTACAAATCGTAGCGGCGAACAGATTCTCTGTGGCTGCTGATGGCAGTCTGTTTTTGGAATCGGCAGCGGGTGCAGAACAATCACGCTATGTGTGGTGTATGTGCCCTCTTCCTCGGAAACCGTTCACTCCCAGACGATCGAGTTGGCATCAGATCCGTTTATTATTGCATCGTGATTGACAAAATGACAAGGAGCTCCAGCATCCACCAGTGTCCCGGTGACCACATATAGAAATGGATCGATGAACATACTACATTCTTCCAAGTGACCGATTCCGATCCCCTTAATTATTTTCCACTCTTTTCTGACTACCAGATCAACGTAGTATAAATAGAACAATTCCTATGTTCCAATTCCTACATTGTACTGTAACTCAAGAAATTGTACTAGACTAGTAGTAGTAGTAGTACTTGGTGAACAAAAAAAATTCTAGCGGCTAGGGGGAAATGGGTTTTCGACTTATCAAGAGAAGAAGCATAC
The DNA here is from genome assembly GCF_000209065.1 of Trypanosoma cruzi. Classification (NCBI taxonomy): domain Eukaryota; phylum Euglenozoa; class Kinetoplastea; order Trypanosomatida; family Trypanosomatidae; genus Trypanosoma; species Trypanosoma cruzi. Next base: position 275 of record NW_897482.1, on the reverse strand, counting down.
AAACACCATGATTATACCTTAGGCCCTGTTTAGTTGGAGACAAAAAAATTTTTGGACACGAATGAAAAAACTAATTTATAACTCGCCTGGAAAACCGCGAGACGAATCTTTTGAGCCTAATTAAGCCGACATTAGCACATTGGGTTACCGTAGCATTTATGGCTAATTATGGACTAATTAAGCTCAAAAGATTCGTCTCACGATTTCCATATAAACTGTGCAATTAATTTTTGTTTTTATCTATATTTAATGCTCCATGCGTGAATCAAAGATTT
>NW_897481.1:0-861 GCF_000209065.1 Trypanosoma cruzi | reverse complement strand
ACCACGACAGGACATCATCATCGTACGCTTCACGCACCGCCGGCGCGTCGTCGTACCGACCACCCGCACCGCCGCAGTGGGAGCGCATAATTGGTAGCAACGACCGCAACCCAGATACCATTGACCGTCAGCCGCAGCCACTGGCAGTCGACACCCACTCCAACGCATTAAGCTTCCTGGACCGTGCATCAACTACACGCGGAAGCGTGAATCACGCTATCCTGTGACATGCGCCACGTGAAATTTGTGTGCGGTGCTGGCCGATGGGGGGAGATGGCGCAGGGCCACGGCTGCTGCGCACCACGGCCAGTCATTGTATGGCGCACCGACAGTGTCGTTCATTTTTGTTTTCATTGGTGCTTTTCTATTGTCTTTCTTTTCTGCCAGTGTTCATTTGATTGTCTTGTAATTTCCAGCGATTGTATGAGATTTTGTCCATAATTTTATTTTATCTTTTCTAGTTTACACCAAATTTACAGTGTTTGTTTTGTAATTCTTTCTCGTTTCTCTTGTCACTCTGTGATCCGCCACCACCGGCAGCCGCTGCGTGTATATCGCTGCGTGGAAGTGGCGGGTGTGCGGTGCTGGCCGATGGGGGGAGATGGCGCGGGGCCACGGCTGCTGCGCACCACGGCCAGTCATTGTATGGCGCACCGACAGTGTCGTTCATTTTTGTTTTCATTGGTGCTTTTCTATTGTCTTTCTTTTCTGCCAGTGTTCATTTGATTGTCTTGTAATTTCCAGCGATTGTATGAGATTTTGTCCATAATTTTATTTTATCTTTTCTAGTTTACACCAAATTTACAGTGTTTGTTTTGTAATTCTTTCTCGTTTCTCTTGTCACTCTGTGATCCGCCACCA
>NW_897480.1:0-861 GCF_000209065.1 Trypanosoma cruzi | reverse complement strand
CCCATCGACCGGGGCGTGTCGTATTGAATAGCATAGCCACCACAGTTAATGAGGATGGTGATACTTCTGGATCATCAACTGTAAAATTGTCTCTCTGCGCTGCTTCGAATGAACAGCTGTACGGAGTAACAGACTGGGTATATGTGACGTTACATGATAAAGCGAGGCCTCTGGATTCATCAACTATTGCGAAAATGTCGCTTGAATACCTTGTTCTTTCTGTTAATGCAGAGGACGTTTTGGGTGTGTTTCAATCCGAGGAAATGAATAGTAGGAATGGGCAATCAAAGTTGTACTTTCTGCTGGATGGAGCATCTTCGCCGGATATAATGAGCGGTGGTGAATTGGGAGAAGAGGGGGAGCGTCGACGATGGATGGGCGAGACCCCAGTGGGAAATTCAACGGTGTACTTGCGGTGGGAGAAGTACGCCGCATTCTTACATTACCGTCGCATTTATCTCCAGCCGTGCCAATCCGACAACCAAACGAAGGAATGTGTGACAGAACCGTTTCATTTCGCATTTATTCCAGGTTCACTTTTGCATCGTGGCAGTAAAGTTCGTGTGACGTTTTACCTCCACGCAGGCGTGCGTTATACTTCTACCGATGATGTCAGTGACTCGTGGGTGGAGGAACACATTGCCATAATCCCTGTCTCGGCGCAAATTTCATCAGCATCACGTTTTGACCGTGACGTGTACACCCCACGTGTGGTGCCACAGAGGCACATCAGGCACAGCAACAAGATGGCAAGAACTCTGTTCCTTGTTTTTGCTTTGGCCATTGTGGCTGTTCTGGCAGCTTCGTTTTGCATTGAAACACATTATAGGCGTGCCCTGCACTTGCGAAACGTCGCCTGCG
>NW_897479.1:0-861 GCF_000209065.1 Trypanosoma cruzi | reverse complement strand
GTGTTTGGCAGCGGTGTGGAGGCCACGCGTCCGGCGTCGTAGTGAACGATAACGCCGGTGCGCTGACGGATGGCGCGCTGCTGGCGCTGCGGGGGTTGGCGTCGTTTGTGTCCGGGTCGTGGCTGTCGGTGCGCGGCAACAGCCTCAGCGGCAGGCTTCTGTCTGTGCCGTCGTACCCGCGCCGTGCGGATCTCGTGCAGAGCACGCTGACGCTCTATGGCAATGCCGGCAGCGGGCCCGTCGTGATGGACGGCACCGTAGCGCTTGGGGGCGCCGGCCGAAGGTTCGTCGTGGGGTGCCTGACGCTCAACGGGCAGGCGCTGCAGCCGATGGAGTACAGGTCCGCCGGCATCATCGGGGAATTCCGCCCCGTGGCGTGTGGCGTGTGCGATGCCGACGTGCACTGCTTTGGTGCTGCGACGAGGGCGATGTCGGTGTCGTGCGGCTGCCGCTGTGCTGAGGGCGGGTACGGGCGCGACTGCCTGCCGGTGTACCTGCCGCACGTGGACGGGTGCAACCGCACGCCCGGCATGCCGCCGCTGAGCCACACGGCGACGCTGACGGAGACGCGCAGCCTGACACCAAGTTCGACGCCGAGCCTAAGAGCAACGCGCTACATTCCGACGGAGACCCTGCGGGTGACGGAGACAGTGGCGCTGCCGCCCACGCGGACCCCGACGGCGCCGGTGAGCAGCACGCTGTGGTGGAGCGACGTGGCGTGCCCGACGCTCGCCGTCCCGACGCTGCTGATGGTGGCGCTGCCGCCGCCGTTCCGCTGGGCAGGCGACCCGCAGCTCGGCACGCACCTGAGCTTCGTGCCGGTGTCGACGGCGCAGCCTCGCGGGTTTGGTGGTCCGTGGG
>NW_897478.1:0-861 GCF_000209065.1 Trypanosoma cruzi | reverse complement strand
GTCTTCAGTCGCTTGCTGGCTAATATTCCGGGGGTGAATTGTAGAAGGTGGCTTAGAAACTTTCTATGTGGTCGCTACGCGAAGACACGAGTTGGCCAAAGACACAGCGATCGGCGTCCCATGCTGCAAGGAGTTCCTCAGGGGTCCGTACTGGGACCGTATTTGCTCTCCCTTTACGTACACCCACTTCTCAATCTGCTGAACAGCTTTGCGGGTGTCACAGCAGACATGTATGCGGACGACCTCTCTATTATCGTTAAGGGGCATTCCCGGGAAGACGCCATTCCCACTGCCAACATGGTTCTTGAAAGACTGCATGCGTGGAGTCAGGAAAACGGCCTGGCCATCAACCCGTCAAAGTGTGAAGCTGCTTGGTTCACACTATCCACGCACACGGAGTCAGATTATGATCGTGAAGGAAAGTGGCCCCTGGTAGTGGCTGGATGTCAAATCCCAGTCATGACCATGGGGGCATCGCGAACTACGAAGCTTCTCGGCATGGATCTCGATCCACGACTGACGCTAAATGTGGCGGCCACCAAGCAATGCGCTGCCACTTCGCAACGGATATCGCAGCTACGCTGCATAGCGCACAAGGAGGCGGGACCATCTCCACATGACCTACGCACGTTCGTCATTGGATACGGTGCTTCCAAATTACGCTATGGCAGCGAGCTCATATGGGCAGTAGCGACGGATTCAGCGAAGAATGAGATGCAGAAGACGTACGCAACTCTGGCACGCATTGTCAGCGGAGTTCCGAGCACTGTCGACCCGGAATCCGCACTGCTGGAGGCCAATATGCCGCCGCTCCACGTCCTTTGCCTGAGCGCGCGGCTCTCAATATTGAGAACACGCGCG
>NW_897477.1:0-861 GCF_000209065.1 Trypanosoma cruzi | reverse complement strand
AACAAAAATTTGGACCACAACGTGTGATGCAGCCGCCGCTCGAAAACGATCAGCCGAGTGCAGCACCCGTGTGGGCAAGAGCTCGCGAAATTCCTCCAAGCAGCGGATAGTTCAGGGTTGTTTGGTGTCCAGTGTGTGAACACGCAAACAGATATTGACAGAGAGTGTCTCTGACTCCCACCATTCACAATCGGAAACAAAAATTTGGACCACAACGTGTGATGCAGCAGCCGCTCGAAAGCGATCAGCCGAGTGCAGCACCCGTGTGGGCAAGAGCTCGCGAAATTCCTCCAAGCAGCGGATAGTTCAGGGTTGTTTGGTGTCCAGTGTGTGAACACGCAAACAGATATTGACAGAGAGTGTCTCTGACTCCCACCATTCACAATCGGAAACAAATATTCAGACCACAACGTGTGATGCAGCCGCCGCTCGAAAACGATCAGCCGAGTGCAGCACCCGTGTGGGCAAGAGCTCGCGAAATTCCTCCAAGCAGCGGATAGTTCAGGGTTGTTTGGTGTCCAGTGTGTGAACACGCAAACAGATATTGACAGAGAGTGTCTCTGACTCCCACCATTCACAATCGGAAACAAAAATTTGGACCACAACGTGTGATGCAGCAGCCGCTCGAAAACGATCAGCCGAGTGCAGCACCCGTGTGGGCAAGAGCTCGCGAAATTCCTCCAAGCAGCGGATAGTTCAGGTTTGTTTGGTGTCCAGTGTGTGAACACGCAAACAGATATTGACAGAGAGTGTCTCTGACTCCCACCATTCACAATCGGAAACAAAAATTTGGACCACAACGTGTGATGCAGCGGCCGCTCGAAAGCGATCAGCCGAGTGCAGCACCCTGTGGGCAAGAGC
>NW_897476.1:0-861 GCF_000209065.1 Trypanosoma cruzi | reverse complement strand
GTGGTCTAAATTTTTGTTTTGAATTATGAATGGCGGGAGTCAGAGACACTCTCTTTCAATGTATGTTTGCGTGTTCACACACTGGACACCAAACAACCCTGAACTATCCGCTGCTTGGAGGAATTTCGCGAGCTCCTGCCCACAATGGTGCTGCAGTCGGCGGATCGTTTTCGAGCGGCTGCTGCACCACACGCTGTGGTCTAAATTTTTGTTTTGAATTATGAATGGCGGGAGTCAGAGGCACTCTCTTTCAATGTATGTTTGCGTGTGCACACACTGGACACCAAACAACCCTGAACTATCCGCTGCTTGGAGGAATTTCGCGAGCTCCTGCCCACAATGGTGCTGCACTCGGCGGATCGTTTTCGAGCGGCTGCTGCACCACACGCTGTGGTCTAAATTTTTGTTTTGAATTATGAATGGCGGGAGTCAGAGACACTCTCTTTCAATGTATGTTTGCGTGTGCACACACTGGACACCAAACAACCCTGAACTATCCGCTGCTTGGAGGAATTTCGCGAGCTCCTGCCCACAAGGGTGCTGCACTCGGCGGATCGTTTTCGAGCGGCTGCTGCACCACACGCTGTGGTCTAAATTTTTGTTTTGAATTATGAATGGCGGGAGTCAGAGACACTCTCTTTCAATGTATGTTTGCGTTTTCACACACTGGACACCAAACAACCCTGAACTATCCGCTGCTTGGAGGAATTTCGCGAGCTCTTGCCCACACGGGTGCTGCACTCGGCTGATCGTTTTCGAGCGGCTGCTGCATCACACGTTGTGGTCCAAGTTTTTGTTTCCGATTGTGAATGGTGGGAGTCAGAAACGCACTCTGTCAATATCTGTTTGCGTTTTCACACA
>NW_897475.1:0-861 GCF_000209065.1 Trypanosoma cruzi | reverse complement strand
CCATGAATACATGACTCCATGAATCCATGACTCCATGAGTCCATGAGTCCATGAGTCCATGAGTCCATGAGTCCATGAATCCATGAGTCCATGAGTCCATGAATCCATGACTCCATGAGTCCATGAGTCCATGAGTCCATGAGTCCATGACTCCATGAATCCATGACTCCATGAGTCCATGAATCCATGAATCCATGAGTCCATGAGTCCATGAATCCATGAATCCATGAGTCCATGAGTCCATGAATCCATGAATCCATGAGTCCATGAGTCCATGAATCCATGACTCCATGAGTCCATGAATCCATGAATCCATGAGTCCATGAGTCCATGAATACATGACTCCATGAATCCATGACTCCATGAGTCCATGAGTCCATGAGTCCATGAGTCCATGAGTCCATGAGTCCATGAATCCATGACTCCATGAGTCCATGAGTCCATGAGTCCATGAATCCATGAGTCCATGAGTCCATGAGTCCATGAGTCCATGAGTCCATGAGTCCATGAATCCATGAGTCCATGAATACATGAATACATGAGTCCATGAGTCCATGAGTCCATGAATCCATGAGTCCATGAATACATGAATCCATGAATACATGAATACATGAGTCCATGAGTCCATGAATCCATGACTCCATGAGTCCATGAGTCCATGAGTCCATGAGTCCATGAGTCCATGAATCCATGAGTCCATGAGTCCATGAATCCATGACTCCATGAGTCCATGAGTCCATGAGTCCATGAATTCATAACTCCATGAGTCCATGAGTCCATGAGTCAATGAGTCCATGAGTCCATGAATCCATGAGTCCATGAGTCCATGAGTCCATGAGTCCATGAGTCCATGACTCCATG
>NW_897474.1:0-861 GCF_000209065.1 Trypanosoma cruzi | reverse complement strand
CGGTTCTCGGTCCGGTCAAGGGCCACGTAGATGTGAACTTAGTGTTTAAGAAGTTCATAAAGAACCTCCTGCATGACCCATACTTAACAGCACGCATGAAATTAGGCCCCGTCACTGCGAAGTTTAACCGTGCGCAGTACGTATCACTCATGCGTACCGTATCTTTGTTAAGTAACTGGACAGGAGGAGTAGAGTTGTTTCCACGCCGACCCACCGCTCCCATCCTACAGGACCCTGCCGTGTGGTGGCGCTACGCCATTCGAGCAGTGAGGACCATCACAGGGGCACCACGCCGGGAGAGGCTGCTGCAACGCATTTCGGAAGTATGTATCGTCGACTATCATGTACTCTACCGCGATGTCGTGCGTAAGGCGGAGATGTCTGCCGATAAACAACGCGCATACCGCTTTATTACACGCTTTATGACTGTCCCCGATATGATTGCGGGGCGAAAATACGTCTACACACAGATCGCCAACGCCATTCAACTCAAGCGGAAGGACAATGAGGCTAAAAAGGCCGAAGCGCAATCAAACTTTGCCAAAAAGAATACGGGCTGGTTTGCGTGGCTGCGTCGTGGACCAAAGACACCACAGGACATAGAAGAAGAGGAAGCCGCCTTTGAGGAGCTGGAGCGATCGTACGGCATCAACCCGAATGACCCGGAGGGGGCAGAGACGACTATGGTGGATGTGTCCGCGCTGCCCAAATCATACTGCTGGCTGGATGCCCAGTTTGACCTCCCTATGTTTAGTCTGCGGCTGGACATGGGGAAGAGGGAGACTGTAACACTGATGCTGCATTCTGTTAGGACGCATCTTAGGAAATTCAACGCGGCCAACTCTGTGCAGCTTCGTTTCA
>NW_897473.1:0-861 GCF_000209065.1 Trypanosoma cruzi | reverse complement strand
GTGGCCGCGTGAGAGTGAGTGAGAGAGCGCCATGCACCGCCCGCACACACACTCGTCTTTCACCCACTCTCTGTGTGTGTCCCCTTGCATGGACTCTCGCCCTCACCTCATCCCACGAAGCACACACATAATGTGCCCATTGTATATATTGCATGCACACCCATGCAGGCCCGTTGGTGCTCTCTTTTGCACGACACGCACCGCTGCCGTCCTGCCTGACTGCATGGGCGGAGCACCGTAACTGTTTCTGTTTTGTTTTTATTGCATTGAGTGGGCAACCTCTCTCTCTCTCCCTGTGTGTGTGTTTTGCTTTACGGGAGCAATGAGAGTGTGTGCGCTGGTCGTCCCACGCTTCGGCTTTTTGTTTTGTTTTTCATTGTTTTGTGGTTGAGAGCACCCATTCCGCGGGCTGCGTGTGTGTGTTTGTGTGTGATGATATGAGTAATTTGTGCGTGTGTGCTATCTGCCTCTCTCTGCCGTTGCTTTCTTCTGACTCTCTTGTGGCGCACAGCTGCTCTGCAATTATAGGCGCTGCCAAACACACAAGCACATGCACACACATGCCGTGTTTAAAACGCTGGGAATGCACGCACGCACAGGATTGTGGCTGCGGAGGCCCTCGCGAGGGGCGAAGAAGCCTGCGTTTTGTTTTTTTGACATGTTGCTCGGTGTGTGCTGACGCGTGACGAATAACAACACGCCCCAATAAGCAGAAAAGAAGTAAAACAAAATGGCACTGAGCGGCACACCGGTAAGCCAAAAATACGCAATCACCAATAAAAAAGCCGGCGATCACCCAGCAGGCACATCAAGCCTCCTAAAACCAACCTGGAATAGACAAAAAAGGGGGGGGGGGGGGCA
>NW_897472.1:0-861 GCF_000209065.1 Trypanosoma cruzi | reverse complement strand
CGTTGTGGCCCAAATTTTTGTTTCCAATTATGAATGGTGAGAGTCAGAGGCACTCTCTGTCACTATCTGTTTGCGTGTTCATGCACTGGACACCAAACAACCCTGAATTATCCGCTGCTTGGAGGAATTTCGCGAGCTCTTGCCCACGAGGGTGCTGCACTCGGCTGATCGTTTTCGAGCGGCTGCTGCATCACACGTTGTGGCCCAAATTTTTGTTTCCAATTATGAATGGTGAGAGTCAGAGGCACTCTCTGTCACTATCTGTTTGCGTGTTCATGCACTGGACACCAAACAACCCTGAATTATCCGCTGCTTGGAGGAATTTCGCGAGCTCTTGCCCACGAGGGTGCTGCACTCGGCTGATCGTTTTCGAGCGGCTGCTGCATCACACGTTGTGGTCCAAATTTTTGTTTCCAATTATGAATGGTGGGAGTCAGAGGCACACTCTGTCACTATCTGTTTGCGTGTTCATGCACTGGACACCAAACAACCCTGAACTATCCGCTGCTTGGAGGAATTTCGCGAGCTCTTGCCCACGAGGGTGCTGCACTCGGCTGATCGTTTTCGAGCGGCTGCTGCATCACACGTTGTGGTCCAAATTTTTGTTTCCAATTATGAATGGTGGGAGTCAGAGACACACTCTGTCACTATCTGTTTGCGTGTTCGTGCACTGGACACCAAACAACCCTGAACTATCCGCTGCTTGGAGGAATTTCGCGAGCTCTTGCCCACGAGGGTGCTGCACTCGGCTGATCGTTTTTGAGCGGCTGCTGCATCACACGTTGTGGTCTAAATTTTTGTTTCCGAATTGTGAATGGTGGGAGTCAGAGACACACTCTGTCACTATCTGTTTGCGTGTTC
>NW_897471.1:0-861 GCF_000209065.1 Trypanosoma cruzi | reverse complement strand
AACTGAGAAACGGACACCAATTCCAGTGGAAGAAGACTTAAGGCCGCGAGACGGAAGTCACTCACACAAAAGGAGATGCTCCAAACGAAAGATGCTTCAGAGCACGAAGAGGGAGAAACAATTTCCTCGGATACACAGCGGAGTGCATCCAAAGAAATTCCAGAAGCCAAAACTCCATTATCCGCCTCCAAATCTGGCAGCGGTATTGCCGGAAGCACGGTGGGGAAGGGTGGTGTTAACAATCCTCAACCTCCTGCCGCCTCAGTAACACAACATGATTCCGCGGGAGATACTGGCCCCGCTGCTCTGCCAGCCAGCACCAGTGAATTGCAAGCAGAAGAAATACCCAACGCTGGTATAATTGCCACGACAAATGATGACGACAGCGACAGCAGCCCTGCAGCTTCTACTGCTGAAAGGCCTACCGCTGGCACAAGAAGCACCCAAGCCTCTGGTGATGCGAGTGACCTTGAACAGTCTAATAACGACGACGTCAATGATGACGTGGCACACAAGGATAAGACTGTGGAATTTGAAACCGCTTCAGGAAACAGGGACACTCAGGCAGATAATGATGAGAGATACACAACAGTACCAGAAAACGCCACCAATAAAACGAGCAATACAGAGATCACAGCTGACGGTGACAGCAGCACCGCGGTCTCCCACACCACATCCCCTCTTTTGCTTCTTCTTGTTGCGTGTGCGGCTGCTGCGGTGGTGGCCGCGTGAGAGTGAGTGTGAGAGAGCCGTGCACCGCCCGTACACACACTCTTCCTTCTCTCTCTCTCTGTGTGTGTGTCCCCTTGCATGGACTCTCGTCCTCACCTCACCCCACGAAGCACACACATAATGTGCCCA
>NW_897470.1:0-861 GCF_000209065.1 Trypanosoma cruzi | reverse complement strand
ACACTGAACGCCAAACAACCCCTGAATTATCCGCTGCTTGGAGGAATTTCGCGAGATCTTGCCCACAGGGGTGCTGCACTCGGCGGATCGTTTTCGAGCGGCTGCTGCACCACACGTTGTGGTCTAAATTTTTGTTTCGAATTATGAATGGTGGTGGTCAGAGACACTCTCTTTCAATGTCTGTTTGCGTGTTCACACACTGAACGCCAAACAACCCGGAACTATCCGCTGCTTGGAGGAATTTCGCGAGCTCTTGCCCACAACGGTGCTGCAGTCGGCGGATCGTTTTCGAGCGGCTGCTGCACCACACGCTGTGGTCTATGTTTTTGTTTCGAATTATGAATGGTGGTGGTCAGAGACACTCTCTTTCAATGTCTGTTTGCGTGTTCACACACTGAACGCCAAACAACCCGGAACTATCCGCTGCTTGGAGGAATTTCGCGAGATCCTGCCCACAGGGGTGCTGCACTCGGCGGATCGCTTTCGAGCGGCTGCTGCACCACACGCTGTGGTCTAAATTTTTGTTTCGAATTATAAATGGTGGTGGTCAGAGACACTCTCTTTCAATGTCTGTTTGCGTGTTCACACACTGAACGCCAAACAACCCTGAATTATCCGCTGCTTGGAGGAATTTCGCGAGATCTTGCCCACAGGGGTGCTGCACTCGGCGGATCGTTTTCGAGCGGCTGCTGCACCACACGTTGTGGTCTAAATTTTTGTTTCGAATTATGAATGGTGGTGGTCAGAGACACTCTCTTTCAATGTCTGTTTGCGTGTTCACACACTGAACGCCAAACAACCCGGAACTATCCGCTGCTTGGAGGAAAATCGCGAGCTCTTGCCCACAACGGTGCTGCAGTC
>NW_897469.1:0-861 GCF_000209065.1 Trypanosoma cruzi | reverse complement strand
ACGATCCGCCGAGTGCAGCACCATTGTGGGCAAGAGCTCGCGAAATTCCTCCAAGCAGCGGATAATTCCGGGTTGTTTGGTGTCCAGTGTGTGCACACGCAAACATACATTGAAAGAGAGTGCCTCTGACTCCCGCCATTCATAATTCAAAACAAAAATTTAGAGCACAGCGTGTGGTGCAGCAGCCGCTCGAAAACGATCCGCCGACTGCAGCACCCTTGTGGGCAGGAGCTCGCGAAATTCCTCCAAGCAGCGGATAGTTCAGGGTTGTTTGGTGTCCAGTGTGTGCACACGCAAACATACATTGAAAGAGAGTGCCTCTGACTCCCACCATTCATAATTCGAAACAAAAACATAGAGCACAACGTGTGGTGCAGCAGCCGCTCGAAAACGATCCGCCGAGTGCAGCACCCTTGTGGGCAGGAGCTCGCGAAATTCCTCCAAGCAGCGGATAGTTCAGGGTTGTTTGGTGTCCAGTGTGTGCACACGCAAACATACATTGAAAGAGAGTGCCTCTGACTCCCGCCATTCATAATTCGAAACAAAAACATAGACCACAACGTGTGGTGCAGCAGCCGCTCGAAAACGATCCGCCGAGTGCAGCACCATTGTGGGCAAGAGCTCGCGAAATTCCTCCAAGCAGCGGATAATTCCGGGTTGTTTGGTGTCCAGTGTGTGCACACGCAAACATACATTGAAAGAGAGTGCCTCTGACTCCCGCCATTCATAATTCAAAACAAAAATTTAGAGCACAGCGTGTGGTGCAGCAGCCGCTCGAAAACGATCCGCCGACTGCAGCACCCTTGTGGGCAGGAGCTCGCGAAATTCCTCCAAGCAGCGGATAATTCAGAGTTGTTTGGT
>NW_897468.1:0-861 GCF_000209065.1 Trypanosoma cruzi | reverse complement strand
ACACGCAAACAGACATTGAAAGAGAGTGTCTCTGACCACCACCATTCATAATTTCGAAACAAAAATTTAGACCACAACGTGCGGTGCAGCAGCCGCTCGAAAACGATCCGCCGACTGCAGCACCCCTGTGGGCAAGATCTCGCGAAATTCCTCCAAGCAGCGGATAGTTCAGGGTTGTTTGGCGTCCAGTGTGTGAACACGCAAACAGACATTGAAAGAGAGTGTCTCTGACCACCACCATTCATAATTCGAAACAAAAATTTAGACCACAACGTGCGGTGCAGCATCCACTCGAAAACGATACGCCGACTGCAGCACCCATGTGGGCAAGATCTCGCGACATTCCTCCAAGCAGCGGATAGTTCAGGGTTGTTTGGCGTCCAGTGTGTGAACACGCAAACAGACATTGACAGAGAGTGCCTCTGACCACCACCATTCATAATTCGAAACAAAAATTTAGACCACAACGTGCGGTGCAGCAGCCGCTCGAAAACGATCCGCCGAGTGCAGCACCCCTGTGGGCAAGATCTCGCGACATTCCTCCAAGCAGCGGATGGTTCAGGGTTGTTTGGCGTCCAGTGTGTGAACACGCAAACAGACATTGAAAGAGAGTGTCTCTGACCACCACCATTCATAATTCGAAACAAAAATTTTGACCACAACGTGCGGTGCAGCGGCCGCTCGAAAACGATCCGGCGAGTGCAGCACCCCTGTGGGCAAGATCTCGCGAAATTCCTCCAAGCAGCGGATAGTTCAGGGTTGTTTGGCGTCCAGTGTGTGAACACGCAAACAGACATTGACAGAGAGTGCCTCTGACCACCACCATTCATAATTCGAAACAAAAATTTAGACCACAACGTG
>NW_897467.1:0-861 GCF_000209065.1 Trypanosoma cruzi | reverse complement strand
TCGAAACAAAAATTTAGACCACAACGTGCGGTGCAGCGGCCGCTCGAAAACGATCCAGCGAGTGCAGCACCCCTGTGGGCAAGATCTCGCGAAATTCCTCCAAGCAGCGGATAGTTCAGGGTTGTTTGGCGTCCAGTGTGTGAACACGCAAACAGACATTGACGGAGAGTGTCTCTGACCACCACCATTCATAATTCGAAACAGAAATTTAGACCACAACGTGTGGTGCAGCGGCCGCTCGAAAACGATCCGCCGAGTGCAGCACCCATGTGGGCAAGATCTCGCGAAATTCCTCCAAGCAGCGGATGGTTCAGGGTTGTTTGGCGTCCAGTGTGTGAACACGCAAACAGACATTGACGGAGAGTGTCTCTGACCACCACCATTCATAATTCGAAACAGAAATTTAGACCACAGCGTGTGGTGCAGCAGCCGTTCGAAAACGATCCGCCGACTGCAGCACCCCTGTGGGCAAGATCTCGCGAAATTCCTCCAAGCAGCGGATAGTTCCGGGTTGTTTGGCGTCCAGTGTGTGAACACGCAAACAGACATTGAAAGAGAGTGTCTCTGACCACCACCATTCATAATTCGAAACAAAAATTTAGACCACAGCGTGTGGTGCAGCAGCCACTCGAAAACGATCCGCCGAGTGCAGCACCCCTGTGGGCAAGATCTCGCGAAACTCCTCCAAGCAGCGGATAGTTCAGGGTTGTTTGGCGTCCAGTGTGTGAACACGCAAACAGACATTGACAGAGAGTGTCTCTGACCACCACCATTCATAATTCGAAACAAAAATTTAGACCACAACGTGCGGTGCAGCAGCCACTCGAAAACGATCCGCCGAGTGCAGCACCCCTGTGGGCA
>NW_897466.1:0-861 GCF_000209065.1 Trypanosoma cruzi | reverse complement strand
ATAATTCGAAACAAAAATTTAGACCACAGCGTGTGGTGCAGCGGCCGCTCGAAAACGATCCGGCGAGTGCAGCACCCCTGTGGGCAAGAGCTCGCGAAATTCCTCCAAGCAGCGGATAGTTCCGGGGTTTTTGGCGTCCAGTGTGTGAACACGCAAACAGACATTGAAAGAAAGTGTCTCTGACCACCACCATTCATAATTCGAAACAAAAATTTAGACCACAACGTGCGGTGCAGCAGCCGCTCGAAAACGATCCGCCGACTGCAGCACCCTTGTGGGCAAGATCTCGCGAAATTCCTCCAAGCAGCGGATGGTTCCGGGTTGTTTGGCGTCCAGTGTGTGAACACGCAAACAGACATTGAAAGAGAGTGTCTCTGACCACCACCATTCATAATTCGAAACAAAAATTTAGACCACAGCGTGTGGTGCAGCAGCCACTCGAAAACGATCCGCCGACTGCAGCACCCCTGTGGGCAAGATCTGGCGACATTCCTCCAAGCAGCGGATGGTTCAGGGTTGTTTGGCGTCCAGTGTGTGAACACGCAAACAGACATTGAAAGAGAGTGTCTCTGACCACCACCATTCATAATTCGAAACAAAAATTTAGACCACAGCGTGTGGTGCAGCAGCCACTCGAAAACGATCCGCCGAGTGCAGCACCCCTGTGGGCAAGATCTCGCGAAATTCCTCCAAGCAGCGGATAGTTCAGGGTTGTTTGGCGTCCAGTGTGTGAACACGCAAACAGACATTGAAAGAGAGTGTCTCTGACCACCACCATTCATAATTCGAAACAAAAATTTAGACCACAACGTGCGGTGCAGCAGCCACTCGAAAACGATCCGCCGAGTGCAGCACCCCTGT
>NW_897465.1:0-861 GCF_000209065.1 Trypanosoma cruzi | reverse complement strand
TTTCTTAACAGCAAACCCATTATGGTTTACGTTTTTGGAGAAGCCGTTGGAGATGGTGCTGCGAGGTTTTTGGGGATGTGCCCACTGTACTTATTGACACAGATTATTACTGGAATTATAAGCAAGACGCTATATGCTCAGTGTCTTTCTTCCCTCGTTGTTTATTCTAACGCCGCAGCGGCACTTACTTCTCCTGTAGCTAACTATTTTCTAATATTTATGGGAATTGAAGGAGCAGCTTTATCACAGGGGTTGACTGGAATGATGTGTGCTGTTACCGATGTGTTGCTTTGTCTTTTTCACCCTGAAGTTGTCGTCCGGGAGGCGCAGTGGCCTTCCCCGGCACTTTGTCATAAATCTGGCTGGATACATTTTTTTAAAGTTGGGATACCTTCTCTGATCGCAGTGTGTTCGGAGTGGTGGGCCTTTGAAGTGCAGGCATTATTTGCTATTTCTATTTCACCACTTGCGTTGGCAGTTTTTGGTGTGGCAATGAACATCATATCCGTGATGTTTTCAATAGCACTTGGGCTGAGTGTCTCAGCAAGTACCATTATTGGAAATTCGCTGGGGGGTCAACGACCTTTATTTGCATCACAGTACGCCAGGTTTATCTTGATCTGCGATGTGATGATTGGTATATGTACTGCAGTGGCTATGGGCTACTTTGGAGGACACATTGCACGTCTTTACACAAATGTTCCTGAGATGGCAAGCGCGGTGGAGTCTGTGATGCCATTTGTCATATTGTGTCATATTGGAGATTCTCTTCAGTATTGTTTACAAGGCGTTTTTCGTGGTGCTGGACGACAGGAGCAAGCGGCGCGTGGTGTGGTCTTTACATTATGGCTCGTCGGTTAC
>NW_897464.1:0-861 GCF_000209065.1 Trypanosoma cruzi | reverse complement strand
TGGTCGTATTGCCGTCATGAAAAAAGACATGCAGGACGCTATTCAAGAGATAGAGTCACTCATGGGTCAACTGGGCCAGAAAGAAAATGACAGCAACGGCGGCAGCGGTACCAATGCCGTCAATGGTATGGAACTGCAACGACTTCAAGAGGAGGTTGGAAAACTACGGACAGAGAACGAACGTCTGCAAACAAAGTTGCGTTTGGTGGAGGCATCGGCATGTAGCCCGGACGCCGTGGCCCCTGGGGCGTTACGAAACTCGTCGGCCTCTGCAGATCACTCCCGGATATCGCCGTCCAGTTCACGGGCGCCGCAGTCTGGAAGCAAAGTGTTGACACTGAAACAACTCAAGCAGGCAATTGAGGATATTTACGCATCAAAGAGTAAGTACGACATCAAGTGCTCTGAGAGTCATCTTCCGCGTGAGACAATGGAGCAGCATATGTACACTTATTTGAACCAACGATATGGCCTGAAACATATTATCCTTGATTGGGCTACCGCCATCATTCAAGGGATAAAGAAGTACAACCTGGAAGATAACGACGTGGCCGTTTTTGGAAAAATTCTTCGTAACGAAATTGATGAGGAATTTCGTTTTGTCCAGCGACAAGTACGTGAGACGGTGCATGAGTTGCTTCGTGTCTACATAAAAGGAAAGCGACCGTCAAAAAGTGACACGGACATCAATAAAATTGTTCAGAAGAAGACCAATGGCACATTGTTGGAAGACGAGTGGGTTGACATTGTGAAGTACATGTACAATACAGAAGATGCGGTGTCAATCATCATGCGTGTGAGAGATTATTTGCGTCAAGTCTCACAGCCACGCCGTCGCAGTTCGATTCAGAGAGGCCACGA
>NW_897463.1:0-861 GCF_000209065.1 Trypanosoma cruzi | reverse complement strand
GCTTGACATGTGACCGCAGCGCGGAATGATGATATAAAATTATTTATTTTTGTTTTGCTAAGGTATAAGTGTTTTGCATTTTTCAAATGCGGTATTCGAAGAGTTTTAGTTTAAAAACAAAAACAGGGGAAGGGGTAAAAAGAAAAACCGACGGCAACGAAAAAAAAGAAAAAAGTCTTTTTTTTTGCCTTTTTTTTTTTTTTTGCGCCTTTCTTCCTGGCCTTTTGCGCTGCAACCACGACGTGCATAGACGTGGCGGGCACACGACTCACAGACCCGCAGGTGGGCAGCATTCACATCTGCGGCGAATGCCAACACCACCGCCGACGAGGAGATCAACCGACACGACTCATGAGATCACACGTGTTCAGGGCAAAGACAACACGGGGGAGACGATGGCGTTGATGGTTATAGACGATAGAAGGCATCCATTGGTGTCCAGCCACACCCCGCCGCAGTCCGTGGGATCCTCGTCACGGGAGAAGGCGGAGGGGGAGGAAAACGCGCGGCGCAAAGGACGGGCCATTCAGCGAAAGATTCTCCCACAGCCGTCCAAGTTTCCTACGCCCCTTCCGACGCCAGCCAAGGGGCCTTTTCCATTGCCATTGCCTCCTCGCACCGCCGCAACCAAGCCTGGGGCCTCATCCAGCAAAATTGCCGTGACGAGCACTTCTAAAAACAAGGTTCAACCGGCTTCTTCACGCCAAACCCAGGAACTGCCGCCTTCCATTTTTGATGATGCGCCTGTACAGGCCAGCCTGGAATACTTGACACGGCCACATCGCTCGTGGGACAGTGCTGTTAGAATTTGGGAACGGAGAGGCAGAAGACAAGAGACAGAAAAGAACCGTCGTACGTGGA
>NW_897462.1:0-861 GCF_000209065.1 Trypanosoma cruzi | reverse complement strand
GTGCGTGCATTCTCAGCGTTTTAAGCACGGCATGTGTGTGCATGTGTGTGTGTGTTTGTCAGCGCCTATACTTGCAGAGCAGCTGTGCGCCACAAGAGAGTCTGAAGAAAGCAACGGCAGAGAGAGGCAGATAAGCACACACGCAAATTACTCATATCATCACACACACACACACGCAGCCGCGGAATGGGTGCACTCAACCACAAAATCAAAAAGAAAAACAAAACAAAAAGCCGAAGCGTGGGACTACCAGCGCACACACACTCTCATTGCTCCCGTAAAGCAAAACACACACACAGGGAGAGAGAGAGAGGTCGCCCACTCAATGCAATGAAAACAAAACAGAAACAGTTACGGTGCTCCGCCCATGCAGCCAGGCAGGACGGCAGCGGTGCGTGTCGTGCAAAAGAGAGCACCAACGGGCCTGCATGGGTGTGCATGCATATATACAATGGGCACATTATTGTGTGTGCTTCGTGGGGTGAGGCGACGACGAGAGTCCATGCAAGGGGACACACACACAGAGAGAGAAGGAAGTGTGTGTATGCGGGCGGTGCATGGCTCTCTCACACTCACTCTCACGCGGCCACCACCGCAGCCGCAGCCGCACAAACCACGAAACAGATGGAATCAGTGCGATTGCAGAACTCGCACACCGTCCTGCAAACCAGAAGTTTAAAAAGCAATATGAAACAAGAATTCAAAAAAAAAAAAATGGAAAAAACTTAGGCTTCTGCGGGAATCGAACCCGCGTCCCCGGATGACATTGTGAGCGTGTTTGCCACTGAGCTATAAAAATGCGGTCGCGCGACTCCTTTTCACGTAAAGTATTAATGTCGATCTTCGAACAATCGAGCACAT
>NW_897461.1:0-861 GCF_000209065.1 Trypanosoma cruzi | reverse complement strand
AGAATAAAGTGGCCTTGCTTGCTTTTCGGGGAGGTGGGAAAGCAAAGCAAAACAAACAACAACAAAAAGGAACAAAAAAAAAAAAAAAAAAAGGAAAGGGAGGGCACAAAAGAAGGAATTAATAATAATAATAATAATAAGATTCCTTTTATGCTCAGCAGCTCTTCGTGGCAATTCATTTTTGCGACCTTCAACACCATTGATAATTTAAAGAGGCAAAATGACATCGAATCAAGATGACTCTTTTACTGGAGTTATAGAGAGGCATACGGAGCCAAAAAGGCGTAGACGTTCGCGGAAGTCCGCATTTGCTAATGCGGAGCTTCACGAACGCTTTGAAAAACACGTGGCGAAAGCACAAAACCTATTTCTTGGGAATGATAAGGATGGAGCCGAACGAGAGGCAACACTGGCGCTGCGCATCCATCCCACCGATCATCTATTTGCACTTCTTTCGGTTATCGCCGACTCCAAGGGCCAACGGGATCGAGCAAGTGATTTTCGACTATTGCAGGCGTTTTTGGCGAACGATACTGTCTTGTGGGAAGAGCTTTTACATGAGTTCCTGCAGGAGGAGTTGTATTATAAATCTGCCGTGTGTTTACAACGGCTTTCAGCACTAGAGACGAAAGACAAAACTCGATACCGCACGCTGCAGCTACAATTGGCTGATCTTTACATCGGTCTTGGGGAATTTAAGCGAGCAGCTAACATTTTAGTCCCGTTATGGAATGGAAGTCGTTGCCGCGATTTTGAAGTGTTTTCATTATTGTCTTCCTTGTTTTTTCAACTGGGCCGGTGGAATTCCCTGCACCGTTTGATTGAATCCAGCTTGAAAAATACTTTTCGTCCAAAAATGGT
>NW_897460.1:0-861 GCF_000209065.1 Trypanosoma cruzi | reverse complement strand
CAGTGAGTGTTTCAGGGGGCGTGGGCGTAGGACCATCACTTGCTGTGTTTCCTCCACCCTCCTCGTCTTCCTGATTGTTACTGCCCTCAGAGTTCACGCTCCCATTTCGTCCAGAGCTACCGACCACTGGTCACTTTCCGCAGCCATCACTGCCCACATGTGTCCAGCAGTCACCGCGCCATCACCGGCAGGCCGCACACGCACCTCCGTCGCAGCAGCTGCCGCACACACGCACAAGAAACAGCACATCAGTGCAGGCACCAACAGGACGCAGAGCACACGGCCAGTCATCATCACAAACAGTTTAGCCACTTAACGCCTTGAAGCCAACCTGCAATAGCATGTGAAAACAAAAGGAGACACAGCCGCTACACCACGCACAGCCACCGCACAGCAACAAATGGCAGCACCCCAGCAGCAGCAGCGCACACACCACGAGACACATGGAATCAGTACAATTGCAGAGCTCGCACACCGCCCTGCAAACAAGAATAATAAAAAAAAAACACAAGAAGAAGCAATGAAAATTGAACAAAAAAAAAAGAAAAACCAAACCCAGAGCTCCAGTGCGCATGCATATGAGTGTGTCTGTGATGCGTTCAGCGTGACGGATGTGGGAAGCAACGCGGAGCACACAGCATGGCAGCTGAAGCAAATGAAGCAAAACACAATCATTATAATTACTCTTATTTATTACATCGGACAACAATACACGCACACAAATCCCCGCGGTTGAGTGATGGCACACACAGCCCGCATACACCTCTTCAGCCCAGAGCGGTGTACGCCAGCGCAGATGCGGCGAGCAGCAGCGGAGCACAAACCCACGCAGAGCTGCTGAGGCTGCCGTCGATTTCGCGC
>NW_897459.1:0-861 GCF_000209065.1 Trypanosoma cruzi | reverse complement strand
GGGTGTGATGCGCGCGGTGGGCTGCGACTGCTGTGGAGGGCGGCATCCTTTCGGTGTGCGCTTCTCCGCCGTTGTGCCGTGCATTTGCGCATGCCATTTATTGTGCGCGTGCGTGCTGGGCTTGTTTTTCCGGAGCGTTGGGCGGCCACCATCTGTCTATGGCGGTTTGTGTGAGCGGGCACGTGCGGATGAGGGTCAGGGCGTATGGAATGAGGGAATGGCTTGAGGAAAGGGGAATTTGATTTGGAGGGTATTTGGACCGGATTCATTTGGCTGCGATGGACACATGCACGACGGATGTGTTTCTGCATAATTGGGGGAGGATGCGACAGGATTTTCCGAAGTGGCCCGTCAATGCAATTCGGGTTTCATGGCACTGAGGCACAGTGGTCTTCCTGCAATGGCTGGTGACGGCCCCTAGTGGACCGGTGTATTTATGCTGCTGCTGCTGCTCGAGGAGGTGTAGAAGTGCGATTTGAGGTGAGCGACGGAAGGGTCACACATCCCGCAGTGACGGTTGTCGTTGGCCCAGCGGGTGCCTCTGAGGTTTTTGTTGGATGCAACGTCCTTATGCCCGTCTCCGGATGGCGGCATCCCTGATGCAGCCAACGAACGGGGCTGGGAGCGACGGTGAGACGCAAGCACGTGTGGATGTTCGGAGCGGCCGGCACACCGCACGCTGGGAGCATGGCACGGTGAGGACCGGACCTAGAAAAGGGACACCGCGTGGGACGTCAATCTTCACTGCAGCGACCGCCACCGAATTCGGATTTGCTCGCACCTCCTGCGGTCCCTCTTCCTCCCCTCACTTCTGTGCCGAGGACTGTGCCGCGGGATCCAGCAGCGCGATGTTGGCCGCAG
>NW_897458.1:0-861 GCF_000209065.1 Trypanosoma cruzi | reverse complement strand
ATCTGTTTGCGTGTTCATACACTGGACACCAAACAACCCTGAACTATCCGCTGCTTGGAGGAATTTCGCGAGCTCTTGCCCACACGGGTGCTGCACTCGGCTGATCGTTTTCGAGCGGCTGCTGCATCACACGTTGTGGTCTAAATTTTTGTTTCCAATTGTGAATGGTGGGAATCAGAGACACTCTCTTTCAATATCTGTTTGCGTGTTCACACACTGGACACCAAACAACCCTGAATTATCCGCTGCTTGGAGGAATTTCGCGAGCTCTTGCCCACACGGGTGCTGCACTCGGCTGATCGTTTTCGAGCGGCTGCTGCATCACACGTTGTGGTCTAAATTTTTGTTTCCAATTGTGAATGGTGGGAATCAGAGACACTCTCTTTCAATATCTGTTTGCGTGTTCACACACTGGACACCAAACAACCCTGAATTATCCGCTGCTTGGAGGAATTTCGCGAGCTCTTGCCCACACGGGTGCTGCACTCGGCTGATCGTTTTCGAGCGGCGGCTGCATCACACGTTGTGGTCCAAATTTTTGTTTCCGATTGTGAATGGTGGGAGTCAGAGGCAGTCTCTGTCAATATCTGTTTGCGTGTTCACACACTGGACACCAAACAACCCTGAATTATCCGCTGCTTGGAGGAATTTCGCGAGCTCTTGCCCACAAGGGTGCTGCAGTCGGCTGATCGTTTTCGAGCGGCTGCTGCATCACACGTTGTGGTCTAAATTTTTGTTTCCGATTGTGAATGGTGGGAGTCAGAGGCACTCTCTGTCAATATCTGTTTGCGTGTTCACACACTGGACACCAAACAACCCTGAACTATCCGCTGCTTGGAGGAATTTCGCGAGCTCTTGCCC
>NW_897457.1:0-861 GCF_000209065.1 Trypanosoma cruzi | reverse complement strand
GCCGAAGACTGGAAGGAAAGGAAGAGGACGGGCGCGCAGGGCGGAACGTGTGGCCAAAGACTGACTCCATCACTGTGGGGAGAGGGGCATAAGGACAACGCTACGGCTCTGTTTTGTAGAGGAGCGGCAATTCATCCACGGATGTCTGCAAGGGGAAAAGAAGGCTCCCCATTTTCGGATCCTAACCGCATGCAAAGGGAGGAAAAAAGCTCCGGCACCTCGACAAACGGCTTCTTCTCGCCCATTCTGGCACGCAATAGTAACTACAATGCTGGGGGCGGTGAGACAGGTCACATGGGCCCTTTAGAGAATGGAGATCTTTATGAGAATGGGTATGAGAGCATCTATGAAAACAGCGTGGGAAATTATTTTGCCTTTGGACCTATGGACAACATGCAAGAGATGGATTTGGAATATGGATCGCAGTTGGAAATGGTTGACGGTTCCCCAACGGGCCTTGTGTACGGTTTGAGGGGTTCGTACGGCCCCTTTTATGGTATGGGGGGCTCTTATGGCTCCACGCATCGGCCACACACGGAGCTTGGTGTGGTGGTTAATTTGCAAGTTCCTTACTCCTTCACTTTTCCGTCGAATCTTGGTTGTGGGAGTTCAACCATCCGGTTAATGAGCGATACAAATGATGAACTCGGTTCCTTTTCCGCCCCAGCAAGCCCCCCGAATACCCCGACGCAAATAAGTCCAGAATCACGGTCAATTTGGGAGAATCTCTCCCCTGAGTCTGTTAAGATCTTTTTTCCAGGAAGATGTGCTGAGAATGAGCCTGCTTTTAGCACAGGGGGTGGTGAGACGAAGAATGGAGTGACGTTGTCTGACTTGGATGAATGGAAATCGATGTATGGG
>NW_897456.1:0-861 GCF_000209065.1 Trypanosoma cruzi | reverse complement strand
TCTGATCGGTGATGCCGCGAAGAACCAGGTCGCGATGAACCCGACGAACACCGTCTTCGACGCGAAGCGCTTCATTGGCGGAAGTTCAGCGACCCCGTTGTGCAGTCGGACATGAAGCACTGGCCCTTCAAGGTCATCACGAAGGGCGACGACAAGCCGGTGATCCAGGTGCAGTTCCGCGGCGAGACAAAGACGTTCAACCCGGAGGAGGTGAGCTCGATGGTGCTGTCAAAGATGAAGGAGATTGCGGAGTCGTACCTGGGCAAGCAGGTGAAGAAGGCCGTGGTGACTGTGCCCGCGTACTTCAACGACTCCCAGCGGCAGGCGACGAAGGATGCCGGCACGATCGCGGGGATGGAGGTGCTGCGCATCATCAATGAGCCGACAGCTGCCGCCATTGCGTATGGCCTGGACAAAGTGGAGGACGGCAAGGAGCGCAATGTGCTCATCTTTGACCTTGGCGGCGGCACGTTTGATGTCACGCTGCTGACGATCGACGGTGGCATCTTTGAGGTGAAGGCGACGAACGGCGACACGCACCTGGGCGGCGAGGACTTTGACAACCGCCTCGTGTCGCACTTCACGGACGAGTTCAAGCGCAAGAACAAGGGCAAGGACCTGACGACAAGCCAGCGCGCCCTCCGCCGCCTCCGCACCGCCTGCGAGCGCGCCAAGCGCACGCTGTCGTCCGCGGCACAGGCGACGATTGAGATCGACGCGCTGTTCGACAACGTGGACTTCCAGGCAACCATCACTCGCGCCCGCTTCGAGGAGCTCTGCGGCGACCTCTTCCGAGGGACGCTGCAGCCGGTGGAGCGTGTGCTCCAGGACGCCAAGATGGACAAGCGTGCCGTGCACGAC
>NW_897455.1:0-861 GCF_000209065.1 Trypanosoma cruzi | reverse complement strand
CTCTTTCATGTCTGTTTGCGTGTTCACACACTGGACGCCAAACAACCCTGAACTATCCGCTGCTTGGAGGAATGTCGCGAGATCTTGCCCACAAGGGTGCTGCAGTCGGCGGATTGTTTTCGAGCGGCTGCTGCACCACACGCTGTGGTCTAAATTTTTGTTTCGAATTATGAATGGTGGTGGTCAGAGGCACTCTCTTTCAATGTCTGTTTGCGTGTTCACACACTGGACGCCAAACAACCCTGAACTATCCGCTGCTTGGAGGAATTTCGCGAGATCTTGCCCACAAGCGTGCTGCAGTCGGATAATCGTTTTCGAGCGGCTGCTGCACCACACGCTGTGGTCTAAATTTTTGTTTCGAATTATGAATGGTGGTGGTCAGAGGCACTCTCTTTCAATGTCTGTTTGCGTGTTCACACACTGGACGCCAAACAACCCTGAACTATCCGCTGCTTGGAGGAATGTCGCGAGATCTTGCCCACAAGGGTGCTGCAGTCGGCGGATCGTTTTCGAGTGGCTGCTGCACCACACGCTGTGGTCTAAATTTTTGTTTCGAATTATGAATGGTGGTGGTCAGAGGCACTCTCTTTCAATGTCTGTTTGCGTGTTCACACACTGGACGCCAAACAACCCTGAATTATCCGCTGCTTGGAGGAATGTCGCGAGATCTTGCCCACAAGGGTGCTGCAGTCGGCGGATCGTTTTCGAGTGGCTGCTGCACCACACGCTGTGGTCTAAATTTTTGTTTCGAATTATGAATGGTGGTGGTCAGAGGCACTCTCTTTCAATGTCTGTTTGCGTGTTCACACACTGGACGCCAAACAACCCCTGAACTATCCGCTGCTTGGAGGAATGTCGCGA
>NW_897454.1:0-861 GCF_000209065.1 Trypanosoma cruzi | reverse complement strand
AACAAAAATTTGGACCACAACGTGTGATGCAGCAGCCGCTCGAAAACGATCAGCCGAGTGCAGCACCCGTGTGGGCAAGAGCTCGCGAAATTCCTCCAAGCAGCGGATAGTTCAGGGTTGTTTGGTGTCCAGTGTGTGAACACGCAAACAGATATTGACAGAGAGTGCCTCTGACTCCCACCATTCATAATTGGAAACAAAAATTTGGACCACAACGTGTGATGCAGCGGCCGCTCGAAAACGATCAGCCGAGTGCAGCACCCGTGTGGGCAAGAGCTCGCGAAATTCCTCCAAGCAGCGGATAATTCAGGGTTGTTTGGTGTCCAGTGTGTGAACACGCAAACAGATATTGACAGAGAGTGCCTCTGACTCCCACCATTCACAATCGGAAACAAAAATTCGGACCACAACGTGTGATGCAGCAGCCGCTCGAAAACGATCAGCCGAGTGCAGCACCCGTGTGGGCAAGAGCTCGCGAAATTCCTCCAAGCAGCGGATAGTTCAGGGTTGTTTGGTGTCCAGTGTGTGAACACGCAAACAGATATTGACAGAGAGTGCCTCTGACTCCCACCATTCACAATCGGAAACAAAAATTTGGACCACAACGTGTGATGCAGCGGCCGCTCGAAAACGATCAGCCGAGTGCAGCACCCGTGTGGGCAAGAGCTCGCGAAATTCCTCCAAGCAGCGGATAGTTCAGGGTTGTTTGGTGTCCAGTGTGTGAACACGCAAACAGATATTGACAGAGAGTGCCTCTGACTCCCACCATTCACAATCGGAAACAAAAATTCGGACCACAACGTGTGATGCAGCGGCCGCTCGAAAACGATCAGCCGAGTGCAGCACCCGTGTGGGCAAGAG
>NW_897453.1:0-860 GCF_000209065.1 Trypanosoma cruzi | reverse complement strand
GGCTGCGTGTGTGTGTGTGTGATGATATGAGTAATTTGCGTGTGTGCTTATCTGCCTCTCTCTGCCGTTGCTTTCTTCAGACTCTCTTGTGGCGCACAGCTGCTCTGCAAGTATAGGCGCTGACAAACACACACACACATGCACACACATGCCGTGCTTAAAACGCTGAGAATGCACGCACGCACAGGATTGTGGCTGCCGAGGCCCTCGCGAGGGGGAAAAAACCTGCATTTTTTTTTTTTGACATGTTGCTCGGTGTGTGCTGACGCGTGACGAATAACAACACGCCCCAATAAGCAGAAAAGAAGTAAAACAAAATGGCGCTGAGCGGCACACCGGTAAGCCAAAAATACGCAATCACCAATAAAAAAGCCGGCGATCACCCAGCAGGCACATCAAGCGTCCTCAAAACCAACCTGGAACAGACAAAAAAAAAGAGACAATCATAGAAAACAAAGATCCCCGCCCCCAAACAGGAAAAACATTAAAGAAAACGCGATTCTTTTTTTTGTCCTTACTGCCGGGGTTGGCCGCCGCAAGAAATAAAAAATGGTAGGGCGGTGGCCCCGGACGCTAGATACAGGACGACGTGTCGAATTATCCAAGTTGCAGCGGCTGCCCCGGACGCTAGATACAGGACGACGTGTCGAATTATCCAAGTTGCAGCGGCTGCCCCGGACGTTAGATACGGGACGACGTGTCGAATTATCCAAGTTGCAGCGGCTGCCCCGGACGTTAGATACAGCATGACGTGTCGAATTATCCAAGCTGCGGCGGTGGCCTCGGGCGTTAGATATATGACGACTTACAGTAGTAACCACGCTGCGGCTGCGCATCCTAAACACGTCTTTTTCGTTTTC
>NW_897452.1:0-860 GCF_000209065.1 Trypanosoma cruzi | reverse complement strand
GGTCTAAATTTTTGTTTCGAATTATGAATGGTGGTGGTCAGAGACACTCTCTTTCAATGTCTGTTTGCGTGTTCACACACTGGACGCCAAACAACCCTGAACTATCCGCTGCTTGGAGGAATGTCGCGAGATCTTGCCCACAGGGGTGCTGCACTCGGCGGATCGTCTTCGAGTGGCTGCTGCACCGCACGTTGTGGTCTAAATTTTTGTTTCGAATTATGAATGGTGGTGGTCAGAGACACTCTCTTTCGATGTCTGTTTGCATGTTCACACACTGGACGCCAAACAACCCTGAACTATCCGCTGCTTGGAGGAGTTTCGCGAGCTCTTGCCCACAGGGGTGCTGCAGTCGGCGGATCGTTTTCGAGCGGCTGCTGCACCGCACGTTGTGGTCTAAATTTTTGTTTCGAATTATGAATGGTGGTGGTCAGAGACACTCTCTGTCAATGTCTGTTTGCGTGTTCACACACTGGACGCCAAACAACCCTGAACTATCCGCTGCTTGGAGGAATGTCGCGAGATCTTGCCCACAGGGGTGCTGCACTCGGCGGATCGTTTTCGAGTGGCTGCTGCACCGCACGTTGTGGTCTAAATTTTTGTTTCGAATTATGAATGGTGGTGGTCAGAGACACTCTCTGTCAATGTCTGTTTGCGTGTTCACACACTGGACGCCAAACAACCCTGAACTATCCGCTGCTTGGAGGAGTTTCGCGAGATCTTGCCCACAGGGGTGCTGCACTCGGCGGATCGTTTTCGAGTGGCTGCTGCACCACACGCTGTGGTCTAAATTTTTGTTTCGAATTATGAATGGTGGTGGTCAGAGACACTCTCTGTCAATGTCTGTTTGCGTGTTCACAAAC
>NW_897451.1:0-860 GCF_000209065.1 Trypanosoma cruzi | reverse complement strand
CTGCAACCCCGCCGCAGTAGGGTCCGTGCCATGCAAAGCAACTGCCGCTGGCCAACGCTAAAGTTTGCGCCCCCCTCCTCCACAGGGCACTGCAGCGGATCCGTCTCCGCGGCAAGTCGGTCCTCCATGCCTACAAGCCGTATCGCCTCACGCACTTGCGCGTCGCTGCAGACGTTGAGTGGATCGAGGTTTTCACGCACTTTACCGTTAAACAGCAATGGGTCCTGTGGAATCATCGAAAAGAGTTGGCGCAGCGCACGCAGGCTGTAGGAACGAATAGGACGGCCCGAAAGAACAATCTGCCCATCCTCAATATCCACCACGCGGAGAAGCGTCAGAAGCAACGATGACTTGCCACTTCCCGTGCGGCCGATAACACCGACCTTCTGTCCGGCGGGTATTGTGAAGGTCAAGCCGCACAACACATGTGGTAAACCCGCGCGGTACCGCATCGTCACATCACGGAACTCCAAAGACCCCGCCGCCACATTTTCCCTCGTGCCATCATCATCGTTGTGGTTGTTGTTGCCAGCAGAAGAGAAGGACAACTCAGGTGAGGCATCGCTGGCATGGCTTTCTTGTAGCAGCGGTACGGAAACCGTTGCAGTACTCGTGTCATCGTCGTCGTGGGTAATACCTGCTGGGGTTATGGGATCCCCCTCTCGCTTCCTCCGCTTTTTATCATTTTTTGCCAGCACCCGAATGGCCTCATCAATCTCCTCCATGAGGTCCTCATGCTCGATGTTCGACGTGTAGTGTTGCACACGTTCGACACAGTTCATGTCTGCCTCCACGGAGGCTGCCTGATTCACCACATATTTAAGCTGGGAGTTGATGCTTACTGCCATGGTGAGGCTCAA
>NW_897450.1:0-860 GCF_000209065.1 Trypanosoma cruzi | reverse complement strand
CCAATAAAAAAGCCGGCGATCACCCAGCAGGCACATCAAGCCTCCTAAAAACCAACCTGGAACAGACAAAAAAAAAGAGACAATCATAGAAAACAAAGATCCCCGCCCCCAAACAGGAAAAACATTAAAGAAAACGCGATTCTTTTTTTTGTCCTTACTGCCGGGGTTGGCCGCTGCAAGAAATAAAAAATGGTAGGGCGGTGGCCCCGGACGTTGGATACAACACGACGTGTCGAATTATCCAAGTTTGCAGCGGCTGCCCCGGACGTTAGATACAGGACGACGTGTCGAATTATCCAAGTTGCAGCGGCTGCCCCGGACGTTGGATACAGGACGACGTGTCGAATTATCCAAGTTGCAGCGGTGGCCCCGGACGTTGGATACAACACGACGAATCGTAGTAACCACGCTGCGGCTGCGGCCCCGTACGAGAGATATATGACGAACTTATCGTAGTAACCACGCTGCGGCGGCGCACCCTAAACATGTCGTTTTCGTTTTCCAGGGGACAACGCAAATGTGCTCGATTGTTCGAAGATCGAAATTAATACTTTACGTGAAAAGGAGTCGCGCGACCGCATTTTTATAGCTCAGTGGCAAACACGCTCACAATGTCATCCGGGGACGCGGGTTCGATTCCCGCAGAAGCCTAAGTTTTTTCCATTTTTTTTTGAATTCTTGTTTCATATTGCTTTTTAAACTTCTGGTTTGCAGGACGGTGTGCGAGTTCTGCAATCGCACTGATTCCATCTGTTTCGTGGTTTGTGCGGCTGCGGCTGCGGTGGTGGCCGCGTGAGAGTAAGTGTGAGAGAGCCACGCACCGCCCGCACACACACTCTTCCTTCTCTCTGCTGTGTGTG
>NW_897449.1:0-860 GCF_000209065.1 Trypanosoma cruzi | reverse complement strand
CATTTTTTTTGAAATTCTGTTTTCATATGCTTTTAAAACTTCTGTTTTGCAGGACGGTGTGCGAGTTCTGCAATCGCACTGATTCCATCTGTTTCTTGGTTTGTGCGGCTGCGGCTGCGGTGGTGGCCGCGTGAGAGTGAGTGTGAGAGAGCCATGCACCGCCCGCACACACACTCTTCTTTCTCTCTGTGTGTGTGTGTCCCCTTGCATGGACTCTCGCCCTCACCTCACCCCACGAAGCACACACATAATGTGCCCATTGTATATATGCATGCACACCCATGCAGGCCCGTTGGTGCTCTCTTTTGCACGACACGCACCGCTGCCGTCCTGCCTGGCTGCATGGACGGAGCACCGTAACTGTTTCTGTTTTGTTTTTATTGCATTGAGTGGGCGACCTCTCTCTCTCTCCCTCTGTGTGTGTGTTTTGCTTTACGGGAGCAATGAGAGTGTGTGTGCGCTGGTCGTCCCACGCTTCGGCTTTTTGTTTTGTTTTCCTTTTTGATTTTGTGGTTGAGTGCACCCATTCCGCGGCTGCGTGTGTGTGTGTGTGTGTGTGTGTGATGATATGAGTAATTTGCGTGTGTGCTATCTGCCTCTCTCTGCCGTTGCTTTCTTCAGACTCTCTTGTGGCGCACAGCTGCTCCGCAAGTATAGGCGCTGCCAAACACACAAGCACATGCACACACACATGCCGTGTTTAAAACGCTGAGAATGCACGCACGCACAGGATTGTGGCTGCGGAGGCCCTCGCGAGGGGGGAAAAGCCTGCATTTTGTTTTTTTTGACATGTTGCTCGGTGTGTGCTGACGCGTGACGAATAACAACACGCCCCAATAAGCAGAAAAGAAGTAAAACAA
>NW_897448.1:0-860 GCF_000209065.1 Trypanosoma cruzi | reverse complement strand
AAAGGAAAACAAAACAAAAAGCCGAAGCGTGGGACGACCAGCGCACACACACTCTCATTACTCCCGTAAAGCAAAACACACACACAGAGGGAGAGAGAGAGAGGTCGCCCACTCAATGCAATAAAAACAAAACAGAAACAGTTACGGTGCTCCGCCCATGCAGCCAGGCAGGACGGCAGCGGTGCGTGTCGTGCAAAAGAGAGCACCAACGGGCCTGCATGGGTGTGCATGCATATATACAATGGGCACATTATTGTGTGTGCCTCGTGGGGTGAGGTGAGGGCGAGAGTCCATGCAAGGGGACACACACACACAGAGAGAGAAGGAAGAGTGTGTGTGCGGGCGGTGCATGGCTCTCTCACACTCACTCTCACGCGGCCACCACCGCAGCCGCAGCCGCACAAACCACGAAACAGATGGAATCAGTGCGATTGCAGAACTCGCACACCGTCCTGCAAACCAGAAGTTTAAAAAGCAATATGAAACAAGAATTCAAAAAAAAAAATGGGAAAAACTTAGGCTTCTGCGGGAATCGAACCCGCGTCCCCGGATGACATTGTGAGCGTGTTTGCCACTGAGCTATAGAAATGCGGTCGCGCGACCCCTTTTCACGTAAAGTATTAATTTCGATCTTCGAACAATCGAGCACATTTGCGTTGTCCCCTGGAAAACGAAAACGACATGTTTAGGGTGCGCCGCCGCAGCGTGGTTACTACGATAAGTTCGTCATATATCTCTCGTACGGGGCCGCAGCCGCAGCGTGGTTACTACGATAAGTCGTGTTGTATCCAACGTCCGGGGCAGCCGCTGCAACTTGGATAATTCGACACGTCGTCCCGTATCCAACGTCCGGGGCAGCC
>NW_897447.1:0-860 GCF_000209065.1 Trypanosoma cruzi | reverse complement strand
CAATTATAGGCGCTGCCAAACACACAAGCACATGCACACACATGCCGTGTTTAAAACGCTGAGAATGCACGCACGCACAGGATTGTGGCTGCGGAGGCCCTCGCGAGGGGCGAAGAAGCCTGCGTTTTGTTTTTTTGACATGCTGCTCGGTGTATGCTGACGCGTGACGAATAACAACACGCCCCAATAAGCAGAAAAGAAGTAAAACAAAATGGCACTGAGCGGCACACCGGTAAGCCAAAAATACGCAATCACCAATAAAAAAGCCGGCGATCACCCAGCAGGCACATCAAGCCTCCTAAAACCAACCTGGAATAGACAAAAAAAGGGGGGGGGGGGCAATCATAGAAAACAAAGATCCGCCCCCCCAAACAGGAAAAGCATTAAAAAAAAACGCGATCCTATTTTTTGTCCTTACTGCCGGGGTTGGCCGCCGCAGGGAATAAAAAAGAGTAGGGCGGTGGCCCCGGACGAGAGATACATGACGACGTGTCGAATTATCCAAGTTGCAGCGGCTGCCCCGGACGAGAGATACATGACGACGTGTCGAATTATCCAAGTTGCGGCGGTCCGCCCCGAACGAGAGATACATGACAACGAATCGATGTATCCACGCTGCGGCGACGGCCCCGTACGAGAGATATATGACGACGAATCGAAGTATTCACGCTGCGGCTGCGGCCCCGTACGAGAGATATATGACGACGAATCGAGGTATCCACGCTGCGGCGGCGCACCCTAAACATGTCGCTTTCGTTTTCCAGGGGACAACGCAAATGTGCTCGATTGTTCGAAGATCGAACTTAACACCTTACGTGAAAGTGGGTCGCGCGACCACATTTTTTTTAGCTCAGTGGCAA
>NW_897446.1:0-860 GCF_000209065.1 Trypanosoma cruzi | reverse complement strand
TTCGCGAGCTCTTGCCCACACGGGTGCTGCACTCGGCTGATCGTTTTCGAGCGGCCGCTGCATCACACGTTGTGGTCCAAATTTTTGTTTCCGATTGTGAATGGTGGGAGTCAGAGGCACTCTCTGTCAATATCTGTTTGCGTGTTCACACACTGGACACCAAACAACCCTGAATTATCCGCTGCTTGGAGGAATTTCGCGAGCTCTTGCCCACACGGGTGCTGCACTCGGCTGATCGTTTTCGAGCGGCTGCTGCATCACACGTTGTGGTCCAAATTTTTGTTTCCAATTATGAATGGTGGGAGTCAGAGACACTCTCTTTCAACATCTGTTTGCGTGTTCACACACTGGACACCAAACAGCCCTGAATTATCCGCTGCTTGGAGGAATTTCGCGAGCTCTTGCCCACACGGGTGCTGCACTCGGCTGATCGTTTTCGAGCGGCCGCTGCATCACACGTTGTGGTCCAAATTTTTGTTTCCAATTATGAATGGTGGGAGTCAGAGGCACTCTCTGTCAATATCTGTTTGCGTGTTCACACACTGGACACCAAACAACCCTGAATTATCCGCTGCTTGGAGGAATTTCGCGAGCTCTTGCCCACACGGGTGCTGCACTCGGCTGATCGTTTTCGAGCGGCTGCTGCATCACACGTTGTGGTCCAAATTTTTGTTTCCAATTATGAATGGTGGGAGTCAGAGACACTCTCTTTCAATATCTGTTTGCGTGTTCACACACTGGACACCAAACAACCCTGAATTATCCGCTGCTTGGAGGAATTTCGCGAGCTCTTGCCCACACGGGTGCTGCACTCGGCTGATCGTTTTCGAGCGGCTGCTGCATCACACGTTGTGGTCCAA
>NW_897445.1:0-860 GCF_000209065.1 Trypanosoma cruzi | reverse complement strand
GGAGTGATGGCGATGATGATGACTGGCCGTGTGCTGCTGGTGTGTGCTCTCTGCGTGCTGTGGTGCGGTGCCGCGGTGGTGGCGGAGGGTGATATTGGAGAGATCGGAATAAAAGACGAATCATCGAAGGTTCTACAGGTTGATTCTCAGGCGAGGGAAGCAGGAAAGAAGGACGTACGTGGTCCCGAAGCAGCGGTGCCACGGTTGCATGAACAGCAAGGAAAGAATGCCCGCAATAATGATGGTTCGGCCATACAACCAACAAGACAAGTCAAGGTAGAAGAAGAAGAAAAGGAAAATGAAGGATCACTCGAAGGTATGGTGAAGGATGGAGAAATATTACCATCGCCAGCCGAAGGACAGCCAACAAGTAGCGAACCACTACCACCACCAGCACCTGGTGGCAGCCGAAACGGTGTCATTTCTGGTGGAGGTTCTAAATTAGGTGAAACTTCTAACGGAGGTGAAGGCCCCACTTTGAATTCTTCTTCCTCTTCTGGTGATGGCAAGCCACCTGCTGTTGACAGTTCAGGCTCCGGTGGTGGCACAGGTTCTGTCCCAGGTGGAAAGGAAATTGGAGGAGGAGGCACTCCTGGAGTTGAGTCTTCGAAATTCCCTGTTTCTGGTGTTGCTCTTCCGCCCTCAACCCCTGGTGCGGGCAGTGCGTCATCCGCACAGAACCTGGAACCTTCAGAAAGAAGTGGGTGGCCAGAACCAACAGTCTCTCCACGGACTGCACCACTCAACGTAGACGCACGGAAGGAACCAAAACCCAAAGGTGAACCACAGACTTTTAGTGCTCAAGGAGAAACAGAACGCCAAGTTACTGATGAGAAGACAAGCAAAAAAGAGGCAGAAGA
>NW_897444.1:0-860 GCF_000209065.1 Trypanosoma cruzi | reverse complement strand
AAATAAAGTATGGTTGGGTTCCTTGGCTTGGCTTTGATCTTGGGAAACAAAGGGAGGAGAGAAGGGCGGGGGCAGGAGACCTGCGGCCAAAGCAGAGGAAAAAGCGCACGGCACGCCACAATGCGGCCAAGCACCGATGCCGAGGCGCCGCAGAGACCTACACAACAGCGGGAGGAGAGGCAGTAGAAAACGAAAAGAAAACAACAACAAACCAATCCTATTCTATAGGGCTACGTGTGGGTCACCGTGGCTCAGCGACGACGGCCACCCAGGTGCATCTAACATGTTGCGCCCCCTCCCTGCGCCTGGCCTGAAGGCCGCTCTAAGCGCTGGGCGTCGCCCTCGCCTTCTTGCTGCTCTTGTGCTTCTTCGCCAGCGCCTTGTTCAGGCTCGGCATCACACCACCACGCGACAGCGTCACATCCTTCAGGAGCATGCCGAGGTCGTCGTCGTGGCGCACGGCAAGCGTCACCGTGCGGGGTGTCAGGCGCTTCGGCTTCTTTGCCTGCTGGCTCGCCGCCTTCACGGACAGCTCCAGCAGCTCGGCTGTCAGGTACTCCAGCACCGCCGCCATGTACACAGCGCCCGACGCGCCGATGCGGCGGGCATACTGGCCGCGGCGCAGCAGCGAGCCCACACGGCCCACGGGGAAGATCAGACCGGCCTTCGCGGAGCGGCCGCCGCTGTGCTTCTTGGACGCCTTCTTCGCTGCCTGCTTCGGGGTTGCCATCCTTGTCTGCGAAAAACAAAAAACAAAAAACAAATAGTAATAAAGTGTGGTTGGGTTCCTTGGCTTGGCTTTGATCTTGGGAAACAAAGGGAGGAGAGAAGGGCGGGGGCAGGAGAACTGCGGCCAAAGC
>NW_897443.1:0-860 GCF_000209065.1 Trypanosoma cruzi | reverse complement strand
ACACAGGGAAGGGGCAGGAGGAGCAGTGAGCGGACAGCACGCGGCACGAGAAATCGCACCAAAACAACACGGTGAGAAGAATGGGCACAAAGGACAGACCACCACAAACACGCCCTTCAGGTTCTCTATAGTGCTTTTCCACAGCACCGTCGCGAATGCACACACGGAAGAAGGGCTGCTGCAGCCCCCAGCACTGGGGATGAGAAACAAAAACAAACAAAAATAAAAACAAAACAAGAGTTCTAGTAATGGAAAAACGGGCATGACGTCGTCTCCACCGGTGACAAGTTCATATCGTTATCTACCAGGTGCGCCAGCGACACGGATCGCGACAACGCACGGTTGAGCCAAAATAAATCCCTACTTCTTCGGCGCCTTCTTCACGGCTTTCTTGGGTGCCTTCTTTGCCGCATGCTTCTTGGCACTCTTGGTAACAGCCTTCTTGGCTGCTGCAGGCTTCTTCTTGGGGGCGGCCCTCTTCTTCGCAGCAGGCTTCTTCACGGCTGGTTTCCTAGCAGTCTTCTTGGCGGCAGTCCCCTTAGCCACTGCCTTCTTCGGCGCGGCCTTCTTCGACGAGGCCTTCTTGGGCGGAACGGCAGCGTCAGACATGTTTTGCGTCCCTTAAATTCCTTTCGTGCACTCTCAGCAGGATCTTCACCAAACACAAAGACAACACACAGGGAAGGGGCAGGAGGAGCAGTGAGCGGACAGCACGCGGCACGAGAAATCGCACCAAAACAACGCAGTGAGAAGAATGGGCACAAAGGACAGACCACCACAAACACGCCCTTCAGGTTCTCTATAGTGCTTTTCCACAGCACCGTCGCGAATGCACACACGGAAGAAGGGCTGCTGCAGCC
>NW_897442.1:0-860 GCF_000209065.1 Trypanosoma cruzi | reverse complement strand
AAGGGTGCTGCACTCGGCGGATCGTTTTCGAGCGGCTGCTGCACCACACGTTGTGCTCTAAATTTTTGTTTTGAATTATGAATGGTGGGAGTCAGAGGCACTCTCTTTCAATGTATGTTTGCGTGTTCACACACTGGACACCAAACAACCCGGAATTATCCGCTGCTTGGAGGAATTTCGCGAGCTCCTGCCCACAAGGGTGCTGCACTCGGCGGATCGTTTTCGAGCGGCTGCTGCACCACACGTTGTGCTCTAAATTTTTGTTTTGAATTATGAATGGTGGGAGTCAGAGGCACTCTCTTTCAATGTATGTTTGCGTGTTCACACACTGGACACCAAACAACCCGGAATTATCCGCTGCTTGGAGGAATTTCGCGAGCTCCTGCCCACAAGGGTGCTGCACTCGGCGGATCGTTTTCGAGCGGCTGCTGCACCACACGTTGTGGTCTATGTTTTTGTTTCGAATTATGAATGGCGGGAGTCAGAGACACTCTATTTCAATGTATGTTTGCGTGTGCACACACTGGACACCAAACAACTCTGAATTATCCGCTGCTTGGAGGAATTTCGCGAGCTCCTGCCCACAAGGGTGCTGCACTCGGCGGATCGTTTTCGAGCGGCTGCTGCACCACACGTTGTGGTCTATGTTTTTGTTTCGAATTATGAATGGCGGGAGTCAGAGACACTCTCTTTCAATGTATGTTTGCGTGTGCACACACTGGACACCAAACAACTCTGAATTATCCGCTGCTTGGAGGAATTTCGCGAGCTCTTGCCCACAATGGTGCTGCACTCGGCGGATCGTTTTCGAGCGGCTGCTGCACCACACGTTGTGGTCTATGTTTTTGTTTCGAATTATG
>NW_897441.1:0-860 GCF_000209065.1 Trypanosoma cruzi | reverse complement strand
ACTCCCACCATTCACAATCGGAAACAAAAATTTGGACCACAACGTGTGATGCAGCGGCCGCTCGAAAACGATCAGCCGAGTGCAGCACCCTTGTGGGCAAGAGCTCGCGAAATTCCTCCAAGCAGCGGATAATTCAGGGTTGTTTGGTGTCCAGTGTGTGAACACGCAAACAGATATTGACAGAGAGTGTCTCTGACTCCCACCATTCACAATCGGAAACAAAAATTTGGACCACAACGTGTGATGCAGCGGCCGCTCGAAAACGATCAGCCGAGTGCAGCACCCTTGTGGGCAAGAGCTCGCGAAATTCCTCCAAGCAGCGGATAATTCAGGGTTGTTTGGTGTCCAGTGCATGAACACGCAAACAGATATTGACAGAGAGTGCCTCTGACTCCCACCATTCACAATCGGAAACAAAAATTTGGACCACAACGTGTGATGCAGCGGCCGCTCGAAAACGATCAGCCGAGTGCAGCACCCGTGTGGGCTAGAGCTCGCGAAATTCCTCCAAGCAGCGGATAGTTCAGGGTTGTTTGGTGTCCAGTGTGTGAACACGCAAACAGATATTGACAGAGAGTGCCTCTGACTCCCACCATTCACAATCGGAAACAAAAATTTGGACCACAACGTGTGATGCAGCGGCCGCTCGAAAACGATCAGCCGAGTGCAGCACCCGTGTGGGCAAGAGCTCGCGAAATTCCTCCAAGCAGCGGATAGTTCAGGGTTGTTTGGTGTCCAGTGTGTGAACACGCAAACAGATATTGACAGAGAGTGCCTCTGACTCCCACCATTCACAATCGGAAACAAAAATTCGGACCACAACGTGTGATGCAGCGGCCGCTCGAAAACGATCAGCCGAG
>NW_897440.1:0-860 GCF_000209065.1 Trypanosoma cruzi | reverse complement strand
TCTTTTTTTTGTCCTTACTGCCGGGGTTGGCCGCCGCAAGAAATAAAAAATGGTAGGGCGGTGGCCCCGGACGCTAGATACGGGACGACGTGTCGAATTATCCAAGTTGCAGCGGCTGCCCCGGACGTTAGATACGGGACGACGTGTCGAATTATCCAAGTTGCAGCGGTGGCCTCGGGCGTTAGATATATGACGACTTACAGTAGTAACCACGCTGCGGCTGCGCATCCTAAACACGTCTTTTTCGTTTTCCAGGGGACAACGCAAATGTGCTCGATTGTTCGAAGATCGACATTAATACTTTACGTGAAAAGGAGTCGCGCGACCGCATTTTTTTAGCTCAGTGGCAAACACGCTCACAATGTCATCCGGGGACGCGGGTTCGATTCCCGCAGAAGCCTAAGTTTTTTCCATTTTTTTTTTTTTGAATTCTTGTTTCATATTGCTTTTTAAACTTCTGGTTTGCAGGACGGTGTGCGAGTTCTGCAATCGCACTGATTCCATCTGTTTCGTGGTTTGTGCGGCTGCGGCTGCGGTGGTGGCCGCGTGAGAGTGAGTGTGAGAGAGCCATGCACCGCCCGCATACACACACTTCCTTCTCTCTCTGTGTGTGTGTCCCCTTGCATGGACTCTCGTCGTCGCCTCACCCCACGAAGCACACACAATAATGTGCCCATTGTATATATGCATGCACACCCATGCAGGCCCGTTGGTGCTCTCTTTTGCACGACACGCACCGCTGCCGTCCTGCCTGGCTGCATGGGCGGAGCACCGTAACTGTTTCTGTTTTGTTTTCATTGCAATGAGTGGGCGACCTCTCTCTCTCTCCCTGTGTGTGTGTTTTGCTTACGGGAGCAAGA
>NW_897439.1:0-860 GCF_000209065.1 Trypanosoma cruzi | reverse complement strand
GCCATTGTATATATGCATGCACACCCATGCAGGCCCGTTGGTGCTCTCTTTTGCACGACACGCACCGCTGCCGTCCTGCCTGGCTGCATGGGCGGAGCACCGTAACTGTTTCTGTTTTGTTTTCATTGCATTGAGTGGGCGACCTCTCTCTCTCTCCCTGTGTGTGTGTTTTGCTTTACGGGAGCAATGAGAGTGTGTGTGCGCTGGTAGTCCCACGCTTCGGCTTTTTGTTTTGTTTTTCTTTTTGATTTTGTGGTTGAGTGCACCCATTCCGCGGCTGCGTGTGTGTGTGTGTGATGATATGAGTAATTTGCGTGTGTGCTTATCTGCCTCTCTCTGCCGTTGTTTCTTCAGACTCTCTTGTGGCGCACAGCTGCTCTGCAAGTATAGGCGCTGACAAACACACACACACATGCACACACATGCCGTGCTTAAAACGCTGAGAATGCACGCACGCACAGGATTGTGGCTGCCGAGGCCCTCGCGAGGGGGAAAAAACCTGCATTTTTTTTTTTTGACATGTTGCTCGGTGTGTGCTGACGCGTGACGAATAACAACACGCCCCAATAAGCAGAAAAGAAGTAAAACAAAATGGCGCTGAGCGGCACACCGGTAAGCCAAAAATACGCAATCACCAATAAAAAAGCCGGCGATCACCCAGCAGGCACATCAAGCGTCCTCAAAACCAACCTGGAACAGACAAAAAAAAAGAGGCAATCATAGAAAACAAAGATCCCCGCCCCCAAACAGGAAAAACATTAAAGAAAACGCGATTCTTTTTTTTGTCCTTACTGCCGGGGTTGGGCGCCGCAAGAAATAAAAAATGGTAGGGCGGTGGCCCCGGACGCTAGATACAGGAC
>NW_897438.1:0-860 GCF_000209065.1 Trypanosoma cruzi | reverse complement strand
AGGAGTTCGCGAGATCTGCCCACAGGGGTGCTGCACTCGCCGGCATCGTTTTCGAAGCGGCCGCTGCACCGCACGTTGTGGTCTAAATTTTTGTTTCGAATTATGAATGGTGGTGGTCAGAGACACTCTCTTTCAATGTCTGTTTGCGTGTCACACACTGGACGCCAAACAACCCTGAACTATCCGCTGCTTGGAGGAGTTTCGCGAGATCTTGCCCACAGGGGTGCTGCAGTCGGCGGATCGTTTTCGAGCGGCTGCTGCACCGCACGTTGTGGTCTAAATTTTTGTTTCGAATTATGAATGGTGGTGGTCAGAGACACTCTCTTTCAATGTCTGTTTGCGTGTTCACACACTGGACGCCAAACAACCCTGAACTATCCGCTGCTTGGAGGAGTTCGCGAGATCTTGCCCACAGGGGTGCTGCACTCGGCGGATCGTTTTCGAGCGGCTGCTGCACCACACGCTGTGGTCTAAATTTTTGTTTCGAATTATGAATGGTGGTGGTCAGAGACACTCTCTTTCAATGTCTGTTTGCGTGTTCACACACTGGACGCCAAACAACCCGGAACCATCCGCTGCTTGGAGGAATTTCGCGAGCTCCTGCCCACAAGGGTGCTGCACTCGCCGGATCGTTTTCGAGCGGCCGCTGCACCACACGCTGTGGTCTAAATTTTTGTTTCGAATTATGAATGGTGGTGGTCAGAGACACTCTCTTTCAATGTCTGTTTGCGTGTTCACACACTGGACGCCAAACAACCCTGAACCATCCGCTGCTTGGAGGAATTTCGCGAGATCTTGCCCACAAGGGTGCTGCACTCGGCGGATCGTTTTCGAGCGGCTGCTGCACCGCACGCTGTGGT
>NW_897437.1:0-860 GCF_000209065.1 Trypanosoma cruzi | reverse complement strand
CTGCTGCACCACACGCTGTGGTCTAAATTTTTGTTTCGAATTATGAATGGTGGTGGTCAGAGACACTCTCTTTCAATGTCTGTTTGCGTGTTCACACACTGGACGCCAAACAACCCGGAACTATCCGCTGCTTGGAGGAATTTCGCGAGCTCTTGCCCACAGGGGTGCTGCACTCGCCGGATCGTTTTCGAGCGGCCGCTGCACCACACGCTGTGGTCTAAATTTTTGTTTCGAATTATGAATGGTGGTGGTCAGAGACACTCTCTTTCAATGTCTGTTTGCGTGTTCACACACTGGACGCCAAACAACCCTGAACTATCCGCTGCTTGGAGGAATTTCGCGAGCTCTTGCCCACAGGGGTGCTGCACTCGCCGGATCGTTTTCGAGCGGCTGCTGCCCACACGCTGTGGTCTAAATTTTTGTTTCGAATTATGGATGGTGGTGGTCAGAGACACTCTCTTTCAATGTCTGTTTGCGTGTTCACACACTGGACGCCAAACAACCCTGAATTATCCGCTGCTTGGAGGAATTTCGCGAGCTCTTGCCCACAACGGTGCTGCACTCGGCGGATCGTTTTCGAGCGGCTGCTGCACCACACGCTGTGGTCTAAATTTTTGTTTCGAATTATGGATGGTGGTGGTCAGAGACACTCTCTTTCAATGTCTGTTTGCGTGTTCACACACTGGACGCCAAACAACCCGGAACTATCCTCTGCTTGGAGGAATTTCGCGAACTCTTGGCCCACACGGTGCTGCACTCGGCGGATCGTTTTCGAGCGGCTGCTGCACCACACGCTGTGGTCTAAATTTTTGTTTCGAATTATGAATGGTGGTGGTCAGAGGCACTCTCTTTCAATGTCT
>NW_897436.1:0-860 GCF_000209065.1 Trypanosoma cruzi | reverse complement strand
AAGCTGCAGCGGTGGCCTCGGGCGTTAGATATATGACGACTTACAGTAGTAACCACGCTGCGGCTGCGCATCCTAAACACGTCTTTTTCGTTTTCCAGGGGACAACGCAAATGTGCTCGATTGTTCGAAGATCGACATTAATACTTTACGTGAAAAGGAGTCGCGCGACCGCATTTTTTTAGCTCAGTGGCAAACACGCTCACAATGTCATCCGGGGACGCGGGTTCGATTCCCGCAGAAGCCTAAGTTTTTTCCATTTTTTTTTTTTTGAATTCTTGTTTCATATTGCTTTTTAAACTTCTGGTTTGCAGGACGGTGTGCGAGTTCTGCAATCGCACTGATTCCATCTGTTTCGTGGTTTGTGCGGCTGCGGCTGCGGTGGTGGCCGCGTGAGAGTGAGTGTGAGAGAGCCATGCACCGCCCGCATACACACACTTCCTTCTCTCTCTGTGTGTGTGTCCCCTTGCATGGACTCTCGTCGTCGCCTCACCCCACGAAGCACACACAATAATGTGCCCATTGTATATATGCATGCACACCCATGCAGGCCCGTTGGTGCTCTCTTTTGCACGACACGCACCGCTGCCGTCCTGCCTGGCTGCATGGGCGGAGCACCGTAACTGTTTCTGTTTTGTTTTCATTGCATTGAGTGGGCGACCTCTCTCTCTCTCCCTGTGTGTGTGTTTTGCTTTACGGGAGCAATGAGAGTGTGTGTGCGCTGGTAGTCCCACGCTTCGGCTTTTTGTTTTGTTTTTCTTTTTGATTTTGTGGTTGAGTGCACCCATTCCGCGGCTGCGTGTGTGTGTGTGTGATGATATGAGTAATTTGCGTGTGTGCTTATCTGCCTCTCTCTGCCGTGC
>NW_897435.1:0-860 GCF_000209065.1 Trypanosoma cruzi | reverse complement strand
TCTGTCAATATCTGTTTGCGTGTTCACACACTGGACATCAAACAACCCTGAACTATCCGCTGCTTGGAGGAATTTCGCGAGCTCTTGCCCACACGGGTGCTGCACTCGGCTGATCGTTTTCGAGCGGCTGCTGCATCACACGTTGTGGTCCAAATTTTTGTTTCCAATTATGAATGGTGGGAGTCAGAGACACTCTCTGTCAATATCTGTTTGCGTGTTCACACACTGGACATCAAACAACCCTGAACTATCCGCTGCTTGGAGGAATTTCGCGAGCTCTTGCCCACACGGGTGCTGCACTCGGCTGATCGTTTTCGAGCGGCTGCTGCATCACACGTTGTGGTCCAAATTTTTGTTTCCGATTGTGAATGGTGGGAGTCAGAGGCACTCTCTGTCAATATCTGTTTGCGTGTTCACACACTGGACATCAAACAACCCTGAACTATCCGCTGCTTGGAGGAATTTCGCGAGCTCTTGCCCACACGGGTGCTGCACTCGGCTGATCGTTTTCGAGCGGCTGCTGCATCACACGTTGTGGTCCAAATTTTTGTTTCCAATTGTGAATGATGGGAGTCAGAGACACTCTCTGTCACTATCTGTTTGCGTGTTCACAC
Source organism: Trypanosoma cruzi (assembly GCF_000209065.1). Classification (NCBI taxonomy): domain Eukaryota; phylum Euglenozoa; class Kinetoplastea; order Trypanosomatida; family Trypanosomatidae; genus Trypanosoma; species Trypanosoma cruzi. Next base: position 246 of record NW_897435.1, on the reverse strand, counting down.
ACTGGACATCAAACAACCCTGAACTATCCGCTGCTTGGAGGAATTTCGCGAGCTCTTGCCCACACGGGTGCTGCACTCGGCTGATCGTTTTCGAGCGGCTGCTGCATCACACGTTGTGGTCCAAATTTTTGTTTCCAATTATGAATGGTGGGAGTCAGAGACACTCTCTGTCAATATCTGTTTGCGTGTTCACACACTGGACATCAAACAACCCTGAACTATCCGCTGCTTGGAGGAATTTCGCGA
>NW_897434.1:0-860 GCF_000209065.1 Trypanosoma cruzi | reverse complement strand
CGGGTGGAGGTGCCCGATGCTCTCGCCCTGTTTGTGTGTCTGTGTGTTTGGCTGCAGCTGCTCTTGCCGGCTCTCCGCTGATGTGCTCTTTTTCCTCTCATTTTCTCCTGCGCTTTTCGACTGCTCGCGCAAGATCTCTGCGAACAAGCAACCAGAACCAAGTACGAACCAAGCCATGGCCACCCCCAAGAGCTCGTCGGCGAACCGCAAAAAGGGCGGCAAGAGGTCGCACCGCAAGCCGAAGCGGACGTGGAATGTCTACATCAGCCGCTCGCTCAAGTCGATCAACAACCATATGTCGATGTCCGGCCGGACGATGAAGATTGTGAACTCGTTCGTGAACGACCTCTTTGAGCGCATTGCGTCCGAGGCCGCCACGGTGGTGCGCGTCAACAAGAAGCGCACACTGGGTGCACGCGAGCTGCAGACGGCGGTGCGCCTCGTGCTGCCGGCGGACCTGGCGAAGCACGCAATGGCGGAGGGCACCAAGGCGGTGTCGCACGCCTCTAGTTAGATCCTTTGTGGCGTTTCTTGTTTTTACAAGCGTCTAGAAGCACGATTTTTTGTTTTCTTTTTTTTGATTTGGGTTTGTCCACCCTCTTCTTTTTTTTTTGATGCCGCGGGACGTAGCCCTCTGGGCGGCTCGTGGTGCGCGTGTGGTTTTCATGACGGGCCGCACGTGAAGTATAGAGGGAGTCTGATTGCTGTGCGGGTGGAGGTGCCCGATGCTCTCGCCCTGTTTGTGTGTCTGTGTGTTTGGCTGCAGCTGCTCTTGCCGGCTCTCCGCTGATGTGCTCTTTTTCCTCTCATTTTCTCCTGCGCTTTTCGACTGCTCGCGCAAGATCTCTGCGAACAAGCAA
>NW_897433.1:0-860 GCF_000209065.1 Trypanosoma cruzi | reverse complement strand
AGCGTGGGACTACCAGCGCACACACACTCTCATTGCTCCCGTAAAGCAAAACACACACACAGGGAGAGAGAGAGAGGTCGCCCACTCAATGCAATGAAAACAAAACAGAAACAGTTACGGTGCTCCGCCCATGCAGCCAGGCAGGACGGCAGCGGTGCGTGTCGTGCAAAAGAGAGCACCAACGGGCCTGCATGGGTGTGCATGCATATATACAATGGGCACATTATTGTGTGTGCTTCGTGGGGTGAGGCGACGACGAGAGTCCATGCAAGGGGACACACACACAGAGAGAGAAGGAAGTGTGTGTATGCGGGCGGTGCATGGCTCTCTCACACTCACTCTCACGCGGCCACCACCGCAGCCGCAGCCGCACAAACCACGAAACAGATGGAATCAGTGCGATTGCAGAACTCGCACACCGTCCTGCAAACCAGAAGTTTAAAAAGCAATATGAAACAAGAATTCAAAAAAAAAAAAATGGAAAAAACTTAGGCTTCTGCGGGAATCGAACCCGCGTCCCCGGATGACATTGTGAGCGTGTTTGCCACTGAGCTAAAAAAATGCGGTCGCGCGACTCCTTTTCACGTAAAGTATTAATGTCGATCTTCGAACAATCGAGCACATTTGCGTTGTCCCCTGGAAAACGAAAAAGACATGTTTAGGATGCGCAGCCGCAGCGTGGTTACTACTGTAAGTCGTCATATATCTAACACCCGAGGCCACCGCTGCAACTTGGATAATTCGACACGTCGTGCTGTATCTAACGTCCGGGGCAGCCGCTGCAACTTGGATAATTCGACACGTCGTGCCGTATCTAGCGTCCGGGGCAGCCGCTGCAACTTGGATAATTCGACCACGTC
>NW_897432.1:0-860 GCF_000209065.1 Trypanosoma cruzi | reverse complement strand
AAAAAAAAAAGGAATGTAAAAAGAAGAACAGCATATAATACACACTTTTCATCCGCAAGAAACTGCACGTTAGTATTCAATTCCATTGTATACGCACCACTCCCGTCTTGTCGCACCCGATAGTGCCCTCACAACGCATTCTTTTCCTCCAATTGCTTCCCAAAAAATGAAATACAAAAAAAAAAGGGTCAAAACAAAATAAAAAACTGGCTTAAATTAAAAAACATTGGGGGTGGGCGTGGTCGACGGCGTGTACGTCACCAACCACAACCCTTCTATCCTTACATTCTCTCAGATTACTTTCCTGGGAACTGGGCGTTCTTCTGCTGCTCAAGCAACTCAGCAAATTTGGCCTTGAAGTGCTCAGAGTGCTCGTGCATCTTTTTGTTGAATTTATCGGTGTGCTCCTGAATCATTTTTTCAAACTTTTCATAGTGCTCCTTCATTTCAGGGGACAGCGTGCTCTCGTCGGGCTTGTCCGCGAAGAACTTCTTGTTCTGTTCCTCCATCTTCTTCGCGAACTCAGCATCCAGGCGGTCAAGCTTGGCGGAGAATTCCTCAAGAGTGGTGGCCATTTTTCACTTAGATATGTTGCTTGAGCGTGTTAAACTGTAGGAGAAAAGAGAGGCAAGAAAGGCGGCATAATGATGGAGGACACACACACACACACACAGCGGGGAACAAGAAAGGAATAACGGCGTGGCCACACAAACCCGGCAACTGCCGGCTGGTTGGTTCAAAACAAAATAAATGCCTGGCTTAAATAAAAAAAAATTGGGGGTGGGCGTGGTCGACGGCGTGTACGTCACCAACCACAGCCCTTCTATCCCTAGATTCATTCTTCATACTATCCTGGGAAC
>NW_897431.1:0-860 GCF_000209065.1 Trypanosoma cruzi | reverse complement strand
TTGGCGTCCAGTGTGTGAACACGCAAACAGACATTGAAAGAGAGTGCCTCTGACCACCACCATTCATAATTCGAAACAAAAATTTAGACCACAGCGTGTGGTGCAGCAGCCGCTCGAAAACGATTATCCGACTGCAGCACCCTTGTGGGCAAGATCTCGCGACATTCCTCCAAGCAGCGGATAGTTCAGGGTTGTTTGGCGTCCAGTGTGTGAACACGCAAACAGACATTGAAAGAGAGCGCCTCTGACCACCACCATTCATAATTCGAAACAAAAACATAGACCACAGCGTGTGGTGCAGCAGCCGCTCGAAAACGATTATCCGACTGCAGCACCCTTGTGGGCAAGATCTCGCGACATTCCTCCAAGCAGCGGATAGTTCAGGGTTGTTTGGCGTCCAGTGTGTGAACACGCAAACAGACATTGAAAGAGAGTGCCTCTGACCACCACCATTCATAATTCGAAACAAAAATTTAGACCACAGCGTGTGGTGCAGCAGCCGCTCGAAAACGATCCGCCGAGTGCAGCACCCTTGTGGGCAAGATCTCGCGAAATTCCTCCAAGCAGCGGATAGTTCAGGGTTGTTTGGCGTCCAGTGTGTGAACACGCAAACAGACATTGAAAGAGAGTGCCTCTGACCACCACCATTCATAATTCGAAACAAAAACATAGACCACAGCGTGTGGTGCAGCAGCCGCTCGAAAACGATTATCCGACTGCAGCACCCTTGTGGGCAAGATCTCGCGAAATTCCTCCAAGCAGCGGATAGTTCAGGGTTGTTTGGCGTCCAGTGTGTGAACACGCAAACAGACATTGAAAGAGAGTGCCTCTGACCACCACCATTCATAATTCGAAACAAA
>NW_897430.1:0-860 GCF_000209065.1 Trypanosoma cruzi | reverse complement strand
CCGCGCATACAAAAGGAATTTCTTTTTAATTCTTGGCTTTCCGATCTCTTGTGTTATTTTCCCATTCTTCTTCTTTAAAATTTTCCGTTGCTTGCATCAATTTTTTTTTTTTTTTTGCTCCTTGATGCGCTGGTGAAGTATTTACATGGCGGGTAGCCAGGTGGAGGGAGGGATGTCGAAAGGGGAGCAGCTGATCGGGAACCTCCTCGTAGACGCTTTGGATGATCGCTTTCGACAAGAGCGCCTTAATGTGGAGTTTGCGTTTGTCTTTGACACCACCGTTGACACTGTGCTAGACGACCTTGTGGAGGCGCTGGCTGGCATGGGACTACGCCTGGCGATCCCACGGGGTCAATGCGCTTTGTTGTATGACAACAGCTGCAACAATGCCAGCAACGGCAGCGCTACCCATGCCGGTGAGAGCCTCCACAAGGGCCAAGAAGTTGACGGCGTGGGCGGTGCCGAATTACACGTAGAAGGGGAGGAGGAGGATGACAGTCGTAGGATGCTTTCGGGGGCGGATGTTATCTTCAATGCCCCGGAGGTGGAGGCCTTTTACAATCTGAATTATCGCTGTGGTCTCCATCGTGTTGCCACATTTCGTATTGTGAAGAGAGTGCGGGCTCCATTGCCACTGCGTGGCGTCTCTCGTGGAACGTCAGGAAAAGAGAATTCTGACGGCAGTGGCGATCAGGCAGCGACGGAGGGTCTTTCGGTGTATCTTCTTCACCGCAAACTGCAGTTTGACGATCTTTCTAACGAGTTATTGGCCCCAACCAACATTGAGGGAAACAACGAGGCGCATGGAGACTACAAAAAAGACCTCTTGCGTGTCCGGGAGATGGTGGGGCAGCGGAGAG
>NW_897429.1:0-860 GCF_000209065.1 Trypanosoma cruzi | reverse complement strand
AGGAGGTGGCGCAGTGGCACGACGTGGTTGCGCTGCCAATGAATGAGGGCCGTTTGACGACTAACAAAACAATTGGTTCCTACGGCTCTTGGGGTGCGGAAGCGGATGTCGGTATGACCCGCAAGACGTACATGTGGTTTGACCTTGCGGTCCGCTTGTTCCCTTCCACGCGTTACATTACAAAGGGTGATGATGATATATTCCTCCGTGTGCCGCTATTCGTTGGTAACCTGCGCCTTCTGCCGCGCCGAGGGGTCTACATGGGGGTCCACATTGGTACCTCCAGTTTTGGGAACATGGGCTTGCCAGGTTACACGTTTATGGTTGGCTGGTGCTACACCTTGTCGAGGGATGTTGCGGAGGCGTTGGTGTCGTACAAGCCGTTGCGGCGCCTGGCGTACCTGCCGTACAGCAAGGAACGTGATCACGAGTTTGTACTGCTCCAGTTTCATGGGGAAGATGTCATGGTCGGGTATGTTCTTGAGAATGAAGTGAAGTACCGCCCGTTGGTATACGTCAAGGTGCTGCCCTGTCACTTCCTTGACGCCCGCAATGAGACGGGACACTCGCAGGTGGTGCCGAGCATGATGTGCGCCCATCACGTACGGGAGGAGGACTACGCCGCTCTCATGGCGCGCTTCGGTAACGACACATCGCCTGTTGCCCGTGTGGAACGGATCTCGGAGGACACGATATACCCTATTTGCGATTGAAAAAAAGAAGGATTTTTTTTGCGTGTTTGTGTTTGTTCCTGTGCGTGCTAACTCCGGATGTATTGCTTGATTGTTTGCTGGATCCCGATTCGTGCCCTATGTACTCTGTGGCCGAACAACTTTGGATGTGTCATTGACCGCCCCGTG
>NW_897428.1:0-860 GCF_000209065.1 Trypanosoma cruzi | reverse complement strand
GAGGCACTCTCCTTCAATGTATGTTTGCGTGTGCACACACTGGACACCAAACAACCCTGAACTATCCGCTGCTTGGAGGAATTTCGCGAGCTCTTGCCCACAATGGTGCTGCAGTCGGCGGATCGTTTTCGAGCGGCTGCTGCACCACACGCTGTGGTCTAAATTTTTGTTTCGAATTATGAATGGCGGGAGTCAGAGGCACTCTCTTTCAATGTATGTTTGCGTGTGCACACACTGGACACCAAACAACCCTGAATTATCCGCTGCTTGGAGGAGTTTCGCGAGCTCTTGCCCACAATGGTGCTGCAGTCGGCGGATCGTTTTCGAGCGGCTGCTGCACCACACGCTGTGGTCTAAATTTTTGTTTTGAATTATGAATGGCGGGAGTCAGAGACACTCTCTTTCAATGTATGTTTGCGTGTGCACACACTGGACACCAAACAACCCTGAATTATCCGCTGCTTGGAGGAGTTTCGCGAGCTCTTGCCCACAATGGTGCTGCAGTCGGCGGATCGTTTTCGAGCGGCTGCTGCACCACACGCTGTGGTCTAAATTTTTGTTTCGAATTATGAATGGCGGGAGTCAGAGGCACTCTCTTTCAATGTATGTTTGCGTGTGCACACACTGGACACCAAACAACCCTGAATTATCCGCTTCTTGGAGGAATTTCGCGAGCTCTTGCCCACAAGGGTGCTGCAGTCGGCGGATCGTTTTCGAGCGGCTGCTGCACCACACGCTGTTGTCTAAATTTTTGTTTCGAATTATGAATGGCGGGAGTCAGAGACACTCTCTTTCAATGTATGTTTGCGTGTGCACACACTGGACACCAAACAACCCTGAATTATCCGCTTCTGGAGGAA
>NW_897427.1:0-860 GCF_000209065.1 Trypanosoma cruzi | reverse complement strand
TTTTCGAGCGGCTGCTGCATCACACGTTGTGGTCCAAATTTTTGTTTCCGATTGTGAATGGTGGGAGTCAGAGGCACTCTCTGTCAATATCTGTTTGCGTGTTCACACACTGGACACCAAACAACCCTGAACTATCCGCTGCTTGGAGGAATTTCGCGAGCTCTTGCCCACACGGGTGCTGCACTCGGCTGATCGTTTTCGAGCGGCTGCTGCATCACACGTTGTGGTCCAAATTTTTGTTTCCAATTGTGAATGGTGGGAGTCAGAGACACTCTCTGTCAATATCTGTTTGCGTGTTCACACACTGGACACCAAACAACCCTGAACTATCCGCTGCTTGGAGGAATTTCGCGAGCTCTTGCCCACACGGGTGCTGCACTCGGCTGATCGTTTTCGAGCGGCTGCTGCATCACACGTTGTGGTCCAAATTTTTGTTTCCAATTGTGAATGGTGGGAGCCAGAGGCACTCTCTGTCAATATCTGTTTGCGTGTTCACACACTGGACACCAAACAACCCTGAACTATCCGCTGCTTGGAGGAATTTCGCGAGCTCTTGCCCACACGGGTGCTGCACTCGGCTGATCGTTTTCGAGCGGCTGCTGCATCACACGTTGTGGTCCAAATTTTTGTTTCCGATTGTGAATGGTGGGAGTCAGAGGCACTCTCTGTCAATATCTGTTTGCGTGTTCACACACTGGACACCAAACAACCCTGAACTATCCGCTGCTTGGAGGAATTTCGCGAGCTCTTGCCCACACGGGTGCTGCACTCGGCTGATCGTTTTCGAGCGGCTGCTGCATCACACGTTGTGGTCCAAATTTTTGTTTCCGAATTGTGAATGGTGGGAGTCAGAGGCACTC
>NW_897426.1:0-860 GCF_000209065.1 Trypanosoma cruzi | reverse complement strand
AGAGAGTGTCTCTGACTCCCGCCATTCATAATTCAAAACAAAAATTTAGACCACAGCGTGTGGTGCAGCAGCCGCTCGAAAACGATCCGCCGAGTGCAGCACCCTTGTGGGCAGGAGCTCGCGAAATTCCTCCAAGCAGCGGATAGTTCAGGGTTGTTTGGTGTCCAGTGTGTGCACACGCAAACATACATTGAAAGAGAGTGCCTCTGACTCCCGCCATTCATAATTCGAAACAAAAACATAGACCACAACGTGTGGTGCAGCAGCCGCTCGAAAACGATCCGCCGAGTGCAGCACCCTTGTGGGCAGGAGCTCGCGAAATTCCTCCAAGCAGCGGATAGTTCAGGGTTGTTTGGTGTCCAGTGTGTGCACACGCAAACATACATTGAAAGAGAGTGTCTCTGACTCCCGCCATTCATAATTCGAAACAAAAATTTAGACCACAGCGTGTGGTGCAGCAGCCGCTCGAAAACGATCCGCCGAGTGCAGCACCCTTGTGGGCAGGAGCTCGCGAAATTCCTCCAAGCAGCGGATAGTTCAGGGTTGTTTGGTGTCCAGTGTGTGCACACGCAAACATACATTGAAAGAGAGTGTCTCTGACTCCCGCCATTCATAATTCAAAACAAAAATTTAGACCACAGCGTGTGGTGCAGCAGCCGCTCGAAAACGATCCGCCGAGTGCAGCACCCTTGTGGGCAGGAGCTCGCGAAATTCCTCCAAGCAGCGGATAGTTCAGGGTTGTTTGGTGTCCAGTGTGTGAACACGCAAACATACATTGAAAGAGAGTGCCTCTGACTCCCGCCATTCATAATTCAAAACAAAAACATAGACCACAACGTGGGGCAGCAGCCGCTCGAAAA
>NW_897425.1:0-860 GCF_000209065.1 Trypanosoma cruzi | reverse complement strand
GGAGGAATTTCGCGAGCTCTTGCCCACACGGGTACTGCACTCGGCTGATCGTTTTCGAGCGGCTGCTGCATCACACGTTGTGGTCCAAATTTTTGTTTCCGATTGTGAATGGTGGGGGTCAGAGACGCTCTCTGTCAATATCGGTTTGCGTGTTCATGCACTGGACACCAAACAACCCTGAATTATCCGCTGCTTGGAGGAATTTCGCGAGCTCTTGCCCACACGGGTGCTGCACTCGGCTGATCGTTTTCGAGCGGCTGCTGCATCACACGTTGTGGTCCAAATTTTTGTTTCCAATTATGAATGGTGGGGGTCAGAGACGCTCTCTGTCAATATCGGTTTGCGTGTTCATGCACTGGACACCAAACAACCCTGAACTATCCGCTGCTTGGAGGAATTTCGCGAGCTCTTGCCCACACGGGTACTGCACTCGGCTGATCGTTTTCGAGCGGCTGCTGCATCACACGTCGTGGTCTAAATTTTTGTTTCCAATTATGAATGGTGGGGGTCAGAGGTACTCTCTGTCAATATCTGTGTGCGTGTTCATGCACTGGACACCAAACAACCCTGAATTATCCGCTGCTTGGAGGAATTTCGCGAGCTCTTGCCCACACGGGTACTGCACTCGGCTGATCGTTTTCGAGCGGCTGCTACATCACACGTCGTGGTCTAAATTTTTGTTTCCGATTGTGAATGGTGGGGGTCAGATGCACTGTCTGTCAATATCTGTTTGCGTGTTCACACACTGGACACCAAACAACCCTGAATTATCCGCTGCTTGGGGGAATTTCGCGAGCTCTTGCCCACACGGGTGCTGCACTCGGCTGATCGTTTTCGAGCGGCTGCTGCATCACACGTTG
>NW_897424.1:0-860 GCF_000209065.1 Trypanosoma cruzi | reverse complement strand
CAGCCGAGTGCAGCACCCGTGTGGGCAAGAGCTCGCGAAATTCCTCCAAGCAGCGGATAATTCAGGGTTGTTTGGTGTTCAGTGTGTGAACACGCAAACAGATGTTGACAGAGAGTGTCTCTGACTCCCACCATTCATAATTGGAAACAAAAATTTGGACCACAACGTGTGATGCAGCCACCGCTCGAAAACGATCAGCCGAGTGCAGCACCCGTGTGGGCAAGAGCTCGCGAAATTCCTCCAAGCAGCGGATAATTCAGGGTTGTTTGGTGTTCAGTGCATGAACACGCAAACAGATATTGACAGAGAGTGTCTCTGACTCCCACCATTCATAATTGGAAACAAAAACTTGGACCACAACGTGTGATGCAGCCACCGCTCGAAAACGATCAGCCGAGTGCAGCATCCTTGTGGGCAAGAGCTCGCGAAATTCCTCCAAGCAGCGGATAATTCAGGGTTGTTTGGTGTCCAGTGTGTGAACACGCAAACAGATATTGACAGAGAGTGTCTCTGACTCTCACCATTCATAATCGGAAACAAAAAATTGGACCACAACGTGTGATGCAGCCACCGCTCGAAAACGATCAGCCGAGTGCAGCACCCGTGTGGGCAAGAGCTCGCGAAATTCCTCCAAGCAGCGGATAATTCAGGGTTGTTTGGTGTCCAGTGTGAGAACACGCAAACAGATATTGACAGAGAGTGTCTCTGACTCCCACCATTCATAATTGGAAACAAAAATTTGGACCACAACGTGTGATGCAGCAGCCGCTCGAAAACGATCAGCCGAGTGCAGCACCCGTGTGGGCAAGAGCTCGCGAAATTCCTCCAAGCAGCGGATAATTCAGGGTGTTTGGTGTTCA
>NW_897423.1:0-860 GCF_000209065.1 Trypanosoma cruzi | reverse complement strand
TCCGTTGCCCTCAGTGTATTTCCCTTCACAATAATCCCGCCACCATCAAAAACAAAAGCATCGATGAAATAAACTGCGTAACTACTCCCCTCGATGTAGTTGTCAAGCAGCAGCAGCGTCGAGTTCGCACCAAGGAAAAATTCCGGAAAGGCAATGGCGTGGGCCGACGTCGTCACAATCGTGCTGCCCGCCACCAGTATCTGGGAGCTCACGCCAAAATCACCCTCAAACACCAACACTCCGGAATCCATCATCGAGGAGACCACGCTCACGTGCACGCGCGCACCACTCCCCTTGATCGACAGGCCCACAAGGACGCACTGCAGCAGCGTGATGTTGAGTGTCTGCTGTGGCGCGTCAAAATGTGACAGGTCCAGCACAATCGCGGCAGTGAAGGTCACGTTGACGAAGCACAGACCACGCACGCCGGGATCAGGAACGTCCAAAGAGTCGATGCTGCCACCGTGCACGCAGCGGACCTCCGTGTCCTTCGCATCGGGGAGCGGGAGCGGCCCAAGGCCGTCCGGAACCGCAGCTGGCAGACACGTGTCACCGTAGCCGCCAGCAGCGCACACACACACACAGCCGCTGATGCTGCTCGTCCTCGCAGCGAAGCACACGGCGTCCACGGTGCACGCACCGCAGTCCAACGCCGTCACGGGTGCTCCAATATTGAGGTCGACTCCGTAATCCGTCACGGGAGAGCCCCTTGCCTCGTTGCACACGCCGTAGATGGTCGGGCACGAGTCGGATGGTGGTGACCAGTTGCTTGTCATGCGTACAATTTTTGACGAGTACGAGCCGTACGTGAAGTTGTTGTCAAGTATCGACCACACACTCTGATCGCGGAACGCAACGCC
>NW_897422.1:0-860 GCF_000209065.1 Trypanosoma cruzi | reverse complement strand
CTCTCTTTCAATGTATGTTTGCGTGTGCACACACTGGACACCAAACAACCCTGAATTATCCGCTGCTTGGAGGAATTTCGCGAGCTCCTGCCCACAAGGGTGCTGCACTCGGCGGATCGTTTTCGAGCGGCTGCTGCACCACACGTTGTGGTCTATGTTTTTGTTTCGAATTATGAATGGCGGGAGTCAGAGGCACTCTCTTTCAATGTATGTTTGCGTGTGCACACACTGGACACCAAACAACCCTGAACTATCCGCTGCTTGGAGGAATTTCGCGAGCTCCTGCCCACAAGGGTGCTGCACTCGGCGGATCGTTTTCGAGCGGCTGCTGCACCACACGTTGTGGTCTATGTTTTTGTTTCGAATTATGAATGGCGGGAGTCAGAGGCACTCTCTTTCAATGTATGTTTGCGTGTGCACACACTGGACACCAAACAACCCTGAACTATCCGCTGCTTGGAGGAATTTCGCGAGCTCCTGCCCACAAGGGTGCTGCACTCGGCGGATCGTTTTCGAGCGGCTGCTGCACCACACGCTGTGGTCTAAATTTTTGTTTTGAATTATGAATGGCGGGAGTCAGAGGCACTCTTTTTCAATGTATGTTTGCGTGTTCACACACTGGACACCAAACAACCCTGAACTATCCGCTGCTTGGAGGAATTTCGCGAGCTCTTGCCCACAAGGGTGCTGCAGTCGGCGGATCGTTTTCGAGCGGCTGCTGCACCACACGTTGTTGTCTAAATTTTTGTTTTGAATTATGAATGGCGGGAGTCAGAGACACTCTTTTTCAATGTATGTTTGCGTGTGCACACTCTGGACACCAAACAACCCTGAATTATCCGCTGCTGGAGGAATTCGCG
>NW_897421.1:0-860 GCF_000209065.1 Trypanosoma cruzi | reverse complement strand
GCTTTCCGTACTGACTTCCACCACACGCATGGAACCCATTCCCCCGCTCAACATCACGTATAAAAACGAACTTTTTCCCCCCACAGAATATCATCACAGCTGGGCCATCATTGATCAATGAGGTGCCGGTGGGATCCGTGCAATCCAGTAGGGAGTTATCCGTAATCTTCGATACAATTCCCCCCTTGGTATCACGCAGCAAAAAAACGCCTTGAATCGGTAAAACCTCTGCAAACCCCGTGATTTTTCCATCAGCTGACAAAACCGGTATTGACAAGCCGTTGGTGTTACCAGCAGGGCTTTCATCCGACTTCCATGTCACGACACCCGTAACTTCTGCATGAACGTGAGCTGTGCCCGAGCCAAATAAAAGGATAAAAATAAAAAAGAAAAAGATGTGGACGACGGCACCGCACAATAGCGCGGTCGAATTTCTTACGATAACACTCATCCCTTTCTTCTTTTCCTTCTCCCCTTCCTCTTACTTCCCTCAAATAAATAAATTAAATATTTCTTTTTGTCTTCGACGTTCAGTCGGCTCCTCTTTTTTGTTTGTTTGTTTGTTTGTTTCTTCCTTTGTTCGGCCTGCTGCTGCTGCTGCTGTTTCACCCCTCGTGTCCCTCACACCTCTCACTTCTCTTCTCTTCCCTTCTTTTTTTTTTTTTTTTTTTTCAGTTGCCTCTTCTTCCCTTTGCTTTTCCAACTTTTTTTTTTTTTTTGTTTTCTTCTTTCTTCTAAAATAAATTAATTAATTAATTTATTTTTACCTTTTTTTTTTTTTATTATTTTTTCTTTTTTTCTTCTTTCCGTCTCTTCCCCACTCCCACTTCTTCTTTTCGTTTGTGTGGCGTGTTTGTTGT
>NW_897420.1:0-860 GCF_000209065.1 Trypanosoma cruzi | reverse complement strand
TCCATGCAAGGGGACACACACACAGAGAGAGAAGGAAGTGTGTGTATGCGGGCGGTGCATGGCTCTCTCACACTCACTCTCACGCGGCCACCACCGCAGCCGCAGCCGCACAAACCACGAAACAGATGGAATCAGTGCGATTGCAGAACTCGCACACCGTCCTGCAAACCAGAAGTTTAAAAAGCAATATGAAACAAGAATTCAAAAAAAAAAAAAAATGGAAAAAACTTAGGCTTCTGCGGGAATCGAACCCGCGTCCCCGGATGACATTGTGAGCGTGTTTGCCACTGAGCTAAAAAAATGCGGTCGCGCGACTCCTTTTCACGTAAAGTATTAATGTCGATCTTCGAACAATCGAGCACATTTGCGTTGTCCCCTGGAAAACGAAAAAGACGTGTTTAGGATGCGCAGCCGCAGCGTGGTTACTACTGTAAGTCGTCATATATCTAACGCCCGAGGCCACCGCTGCAGCTTGGATAATTCGACACGTCGTGCTGTATCTAACGTCCGGGGCAGCCGCTGCAACTTGGATAATTCGACACGTCGTCCTGTATCTAGCGTCCGGGGCCACCGCCCTACCATTTTTTATTTCTTGCGGCGGCCAACCCCGGCAGTAAGGACAAAAAAAAGAATCGCGTTTTCTTTAATGTTTTTCCTGTTTGGGGGCGGGGATCTTTGTTTTCTATGATTGCCTCTTTTTTTTTGTCTGTTCCAGGTTGGTTTTGAGGACGCTTGATGTGCCTGCTGGGTGATCGCCGGCTTTTTTTATTGGTGATTGCGTATTTTTGGCTTACCGGTGTGCCGCTCAGCGCCATTTTGTTTTACTTCTTTTCTGCTTATTGGGGCGTGTTGTTATTCGT
>NW_897419.1:0-860 GCF_000209065.1 Trypanosoma cruzi | reverse complement strand
CTCGCCGGCTGGCCCCCGCGCCTCCCCTCGCATGGCCAGGAAAGGCGCGTCTTGAGACCCACCGCTCCGTGACGCTGGGCGCTTGGGTGCATCGGCGCCCCGAGAAAGAGACACGCCGGTCGTGAAGCGCAGCGACCCTTGGGCCGGTGGCGCGCTGTCGGTGCCGCGCGTGGCGCCACTGCCCGGTTGCGCGAGAGTTTGCGGTGACGGTGCGCGCGTCGAGGCTCCCTCCCCAGTTCGGGAAACGATGGGAAAAAACAAAACCAAAGAGGACGCGCACGGGTGAGAGATGCGGCTGCGACGCGTGATGAAATTCCACAGTTTCCTGTCAGTCTGACGACGAAAACGCGTGAGGACGCAATTCCCGACTCAGCTCACACTGAAGTGCTTTGCTTTACACCCCCATCTTTCTTTTTTTTTCTTTTTCTTTTTTTCTTTTTCTTTTTTTCTTTCTTTGTCCCTCTGCTCTCGCTGCGCGGTTTTGCGGCCCAGCGACGCGCACGCCCGCACACACACACACGCGCTACGATGGAGACATGTTGTTCGAGGTCCAAACAGTTTGAGCGACGCATTGAGAACGGAACAATAAAAATCACCTTTCGGCTGAGCGCCCGCTCCCCTCCCTCCCACTTCCTGCTATTGGTGTCGTTTTTCTTTCTTGCGCAACGGCGCGCACGTAACATCCTGCCCTGTCTGGCGCCCTGCCTGTGCAAACGGTTGGTGGCGGGCCCGCCCGAAAGCGCAAGAGAGAGAAAGAGAAAGAGAGGGCCGAATTGCCCGGAAGTGGGTTGTGGTGGGCGCACGCCGCTGCTGATGGAAAGCAACCAACTCTTGTGCGCGAGGGCGCGTGGCCCCGTGAA
>NW_897418.1:0-860 GCF_000209065.1 Trypanosoma cruzi | reverse complement strand
AAGCAACGGCAGAGAGAGGCAGATAGCACACACGCAAATTACTCATATCATCACACACACACACACGCAGCCGCGGAATGGGTGCACTCAACCACAAAATCAAAAAGAAAAACAAAACAAAAAGCCGAAGCGTGGGACTACCAGCGCACACACACTCTCATTGCTCCCGTAAAGCAAAACACACACACAGGGAGAGAGAGAGAAGGGTCGCCCACTCAATGCAATGAAAACAAAACAGAAACAGTTACGGTGCTCCGCCCATGCAGCCAGGCAGGACGGCAGCGGTGCGTGTCGTGCAAAAGAGAGCACCAACGGGCCTGCATGGGTGTGCATGCATATATACAATGGGCACATTATTGTGTGTGCTTCGTGGGGTGAGGCGACGACGAGAGTCCATGCAAGGGGACACACACACAGAGAGAGAAGGAAGTGTGTGTATGCGGGCGGTGCATGGCTCTCTCACACTCACTCTCACGCGGCCACCACCGCAGCCGCAGCCGCACAAACCACGAAACAGATGGAATCAGTGCGATTGCAGAACTCGCACACCGTCCTGCAAACCAGAAGTTTAAAAAGCAATATGAAACAAGAATTCAAAAAAAAAAAAATGGAAAAAACTTAGGCTTCTGCGGGAATCGAACCCGCGTCCCCGGATGACATTGTGAGCGTGTTTGCGACTGAGCTAAAAAAATGCGGTCGCGCGACTCCTTTTCACGTAAAGTATTAATGTCGATCTTCGAACAATCGAGCACATTTGCGTTGTCCCCTGGAAAACGAAAAAGACGTGTTTAGGATGCGCAGCCGCAGCGTGGTTACTACTGTAAGTCGTCATATATCTAACGCCCGAGGCCCCGCTGCAG
>NW_897417.1:0-860 GCF_000209065.1 Trypanosoma cruzi | reverse complement strand
CTTCCACGAGGGCTGCATCCAAAGTATCTTTAATGATGCCATGAACACCTGCCTTTACCTCCGCAGCAGCCTCTGACCACTTCAGCAGGTTGTGCACACCTTTATTGTAAAGGCTCTGTAAATCTTCACAAAAAGTCATTTCATCCCTTACAGCAATCTCCATCCTCACATAATTATATAATTTCTTTATTTCATTCAATACTCCCTCATCGCCGATGTACTTCTCAGGGTCCCTAACAAACTCCCTCAGCAAGACATTCCGATTTGCGTCCACGACACCCTTTCCGCCCAACTCCACCGTAAGAAAATCATTCAGCTTCGTGTTATTGGCGCAAACACTTCCCCTAGAGAGCAAATCTTCGATTCCAATGGAAAGGGTAAATTTTATTTGTTGCTCCCGCCTTGCCCTTTCCTCTGCCTTCCACCTTGCCCTTTTCTCTGCCTCTCTTTCTGCTTCATCTCTCGGTAAATAAATAAGGGCTGCGTCGAGTGCTCCCTTTGCAATGGGAGTGACCGTATCCTTTCCTTCAAAATCCCTCCAGTGTGCAAGCGAGAACACGCCTTCTCCTTTCAGTGTATACGCAGCCTCCAGTAGTATTTTCGTCTCTCGGCATAACGGGAATTCCGCTATTGTGCACAATAACGTTTCACCGTTGGAAAAACGCATGGGGTTCGTAAGAAACATCTCCATAGAGACGTCCTCATTGGCGTCCACAACGCCCCTGCCGCCAAGAAAATTACGAAGGAATTCATTCAGCCTCATGCTGGTGATGCGATCCTTTCCCTCCAGCAGTACATCCTCCACCCGACTGTCAAGTGTCCAATTTGGTTGCTGCCTTTTCCCCACTCCTCTGCGAGTC
>NW_897416.1:0-860 GCF_000209065.1 Trypanosoma cruzi | reverse complement strand
CGACCACCCGCGCACCGTCACGTCTTCGCGAAATGGACGGCAGCCTCAGCAGCACTGCGTGGGTGTGTGCCCCGCTGGTGCTTGCCGTATCCGCGCTGGCGTACACCACTCTGGGCTGAAGAGGCGTGTGCGGGCTGTGCGTGCCAGCACTCAACCGCGGGGATTTGTGCGTGTGTGTTGTGGTTCACTGTATAAAATAAGAGAAAATAATGATTGTGTTTTGCTTCACTTGCTTCTGCTGCCGTGCTGTGTGCTCCGCGTTGTGCCCCGCATCCGTCACGTTGAACGCATCGCGGACACACTCATAAGCATGCGCACTGGAGCCCTGGGTTTGTTTTTCTTTTCTTTTTAATTTCTGTTTTTAATTATTGTTTTATTGCTTTTTAAACTTCTGGTTTGCGGGGCGGTGTGCGAGCTCTGCAATCGTACTGATTCCATCTGTCTTGTGGTGTGTGCGCTGCTGCTGCTGGGGTGCTGCCATTTGTTGCTGTGCGGTGGCTGTGCGTGGTTTAGCGGCTGTGTCTCTCTCTTTGTTTTCACATGCTATCGCAGGTTGGCTCCGCAGCGTTAGGCGACTCCACTGTTCGTGATGATGACTGGCCGTGTGCTCTGCGTCCTGTTGGCTCCTGCAGTGATGCGCAGCTGCTCGTGCGTGTGAGTGACGGCTGCTGCGACGGGGTGCGTGTGCGGCCGCGGGTGATGGCGCGGTGACTGCTGGGCACGCGGAAGCTGTGATGGCTGCGGAAGGTGGACCCGTGGCCGGTGGCTCTGGACGAAAGGGGAATGTGAACTCTGAGGACAATAGCAATCAGGAAGACGAGGAGGGTGGAGGAAGCACCGCGGGTGAGGGCCACAATCCC
>NW_897415.1:0-860 GCF_000209065.1 Trypanosoma cruzi | reverse complement strand
CGGCAGCGGTGCGTGTCGTGCAAAAGAGAGCACCAACGGGCCTGCATGGGTGTGCATGCATATATACAATGGGCACATTATTGTGTGTGCTTCGTGGGGTGAGGCGACGACGAGAGTCCATGCAAGGGGACACACACACAGAGAGAGAAGGAAGTGTGTGTATGCGGGCGGTGCATGGCTCTCTCACACTCACTCTCACGCGGCCACCACCGCAGCCGCAGCCGCACAAACCACGAAACAGATGGAATCAGTGCGATTGCAGAACTCGCACACCGTCCTGCAAACCAGAAGTTTAAAAAGCAATATGAAACAAGAATTCAAAAAAAAAAAAAATGGAAAAAACTTAGGCTTCTGCGGGAATCGAACCCGCGTCCCCGGATGACATTGTGAGCGTGTTTGCCACTGAGCTAAAAAAATGCGGTCGCGCGACTCCTTTTCACGTAAAGTATTAATGTCGATCTTCGAACAATCGAGCACATTTGCGTTGTCCCCTGGAAAACGAAAAAGACGTGTTTAGGATGCGCAGCCGCAGCGTGGTTACTACTGTAAGTCGTCATATATCTAACGCCCGAGGCCACCGCTGCAGCTTGGATAATTCGACACGTCGTGCTGTATCTAACGTCCGGGGCAGCCGCTGCAACTTGGATAATTCGACACGTCGTGCTGTATCTAGCGTCCGGGGCCACCGCCCTACCATTTTTTATTTCTTGCGGCGGGCAACCCCGGCAGTAAGGACAAAAAAAAGAATCGCGTTTTCTTAATGTTTTTCCTGGTTGGGGGCGGGGATCTTTGTTTTCTATGATTGCCTCTTTTTTTTTGTCTGTTCCAGGTTGGTTTTGAGGACGCTTGATGAGCCTGCT
>NW_897414.1:0-860 GCF_000209065.1 Trypanosoma cruzi | reverse complement strand
GCTGCTTGGAGGAAATTCGCGAGATCTTGCCCACAGGGGTGCTGCACTCGGCGGATCGTTTTCGAGCGGCTGCTGCACCGCACGTTGTGGTCTAAATTTTTGTTTCGAATTATGAATGGTGGTGGTCAGAGGCACTCTCTGTCAATGTCTGTTTGCGTGTTCACACAATGGACGCCAAACAACCCGGAACCATCCGCTGCTTGGAGGAAATTCGCGAGATCTTGCCCACAGGGGTGCTGCACTCGCCGGATCGTTTTCGAGCGGCCGCTGCACCGCACGTTGTGGTCTAAATTTTTGTTTCGAATTATGAATGGTGGTGGTCAGAGGCACTCTCTGTCAATATCTGTTTGCGTGTTCACACACTGGACGCCAAACAACCCTGAACTATCCGCTGCTTGGAGGAGTTTCGCGAGATCTTGCCCACAGGGGTGCTGCACTCGCCGGATCGTTTTCGAGCGGCTGCTGCACCGCACGCTGTGGTCTAAATTTATGTTTCGAATTATGAATGGTGGTGGTCAGAGGCACTCTCTGTCAATGTCTGTTTGCGTGTTCACACAATGGACGCCAAACAACCCGGAACCATCCGCTGCTTGGAGGAAATTCGCGAGCTCTTGCCCACAGGGGTGCTGCACTCGGCGGATCGTTTTCGAGCGGCTGCTGCACCGCACGTTGTGGTCTAAATTTATGTTTCGAATTATGAATGGTGGTGGTCAGAGGCACTCTCTGTCAATGTCTGTTTGCGTGTTCACACACTGGACGCCAAACAACCCGGAACCATCCGCTGCTTGGAGGAAATTCGCGAGATCTTGCCCACAGGGGTGCTGCAGTCGGCGGATCGTTTTCGAGTGGCTGCTGCACCA
>NW_897413.1:0-860 GCF_000209065.1 Trypanosoma cruzi | reverse complement strand
TGCTCCAGTCGCGGGCGCAAAGTGGCAACCTCCTGTTGCAACTGCCGCACACGTTCCTTAGCAACGTCAACGGTGCTCTGCATGTATCGCTGATGACGCCGCACCACCTCGTAGGCATTTTGCAGACATGTCACAACGCCCGTAAGGGTCGTTGGCGTGCCGTAACGGTGAAGTAACACCTGCGTCTTCCCGCCG
Source organism: Trypanosoma cruzi (assembly GCF_000209065.1). Lineage (NCBI taxonomy): Eukaryota > Euglenozoa > Kinetoplastea > Trypanosomatida > Trypanosomatidae > Trypanosoma > Trypanosoma cruzi. The sequence continues at coordinate 665 of NW_897413.1, read as the reverse complement.
GCCCCATCATCATTACCATCATCTACTTCTTCAACGGCGCCACACTCGTCATTCTTCTTTTTTTTAGGAATAATGCCGGTGTGTGTTTCAACGGAAACAATGAGTCGACGTGCCTCAGTGTCAGCCTCCGCCTCGCGTTGCTGCGCCTCCGCCTTGAACTCATCTTCGCGCATGCACTCCAGCAAAGAACAAAGGTCCTCGTAACACTGCTGTGCAGTTGCCTCACGTTCTCGCAGCGCCCTCTGCTCAGTAGCAATTTGAATCTGCGCGTGCCGGGCCGCCTCTCTTGTGAGCAACAGTGTATAATGCTGCTCCGCTGCAGCGCGCTCATAGCCATGTTCGAGCAGAAATTCCATCTTTGTGACGTTGGCATCTAGAGCAATACTCTCTTGACGCACACACACAGCCTCCGCGCGGCGTGCAATGAGCTCCCGTTGTAGATGTTGCAGTTTTGCCTCCATTGCATCCTTCTCGGCCTCAACGTCACGGTGAAGATCTGAAACAGCAACCCCGCAGTGCCTCTGTGCCTCTGCGGCAGCTTCTTCCGCTTCCTGCACCCGTTGCTCTGCCTGATTTCGCCGCTCCACCTCCATTTGTAGTTGTTCTCGCGCCAACGCTAACATTTCAGTCACCTGCCGCACTTCGGAAGACTGATGGACACATCG
>NW_897412.1:0-860 GCF_000209065.1 Trypanosoma cruzi | reverse complement strand
TCTTTTGAAGGAAGAAAAGGATTGCCGTATGCGAATGGCACATCGTGTCATTTTGGAAGCCACGTCAAATGATGACAAAAACACCAGTGATGATAATTCTAGTCTCGTACTTGGTCGACAGGCGGAGGAAGCTTTATTCGCACTGACACAGCTCCATGCATGGAAAGCTGCTCTTGTGGTGTTCAATGGTGTTGTGGCGGGAGGAAGACACTGGTCACGTGGGTCCGGTGGTTCCTTGAGCAGCGGTGTTGTTAATGCTTTACTTTCAAGTGTTGCAAGTTTTGGTCACTGGGAACTTGCCCTGCAAATTTTGAAGACAGTACAAAAGGAGTTTTCGAATGTGATTGCTTTTATTGATAAGGGGATAACGGATGTGCTACGCTCCGTGCGGCGTCATGGTGGTGCCATCATGTGCAGCAAGTTATTGTTGTTTTTCGTGGAAGAAATGGGTGGTGTGCCGACGCCATTGCAGTATGAAGTTCTATTGGGTTCCGTTTTGGGGTCACAGTTGACGGCGGTGGAGCGTGACGTTTGTGCCGAAAACCTCAAGCGGCTTAGTCAGTCGCTGAACGAGAAGCAAGTCATTGATCTTATTCTTGCCATCACCATTTCAGGCCGCTCATGGGAAGAAGAGGACACCGATGGTGCGATCGTGCTGCCGTTTGCCGGGACGGAAAGGCGTCAAAGAATGGCTTTGAGTAATCATCCTCGCCCAACGTGCTGGATCCCGGTGGAGCGTCCACCCCTAAGTGTGGATGAGTTCCATCAGCTCTGTCATCTTGCCCCCCGAATTGTCCTTGCCACCTCACGAGGACTGGAAACACTCTCTCAGGAAGCATTATCGGGGCGATTCCGACCCT
>NW_897411.1:0-860 GCF_000209065.1 Trypanosoma cruzi | reverse complement strand
GTTTTTTCCATTTTTTTTTTTTTGAATTCTGGTTCCATATTGCTTTTTAACTTTCTGGTTTGCAGACGGGTGTGCGAGTTCTGCAATCGCACTGATTCCATCTGTTTCGTGGTTTGTGCGGCTGCGGCTGCGGTGGTGGCCGCGTGAGAGTGAGTGTGAGAGAGCCATGCACCGCCCGCATACACACACTTCCTTCTCTCTCTGTGTGTGTGTCCCCTTGCATGGACTCTCGTCGTCGCCTCACCCCACGAAGCACACACAATAATGTGCCCATTGTATATATGCATGCACACCCATGCAGGCCCGTTGGTGCTCTCTTTTGCACGACACGCACCGCTGCCGTCCTGCCTGGCTGCATGGGCGGAGCACCGTAACTGTTTCTGTTTTGTTTTCATTGCATTGAGTGGGCGACCTCTCTCTCTCTCCCTGTGTGTGTGTTTTGCTTTACGGGAGCAATGAGAGTGTGTGTGCGCTGGTAGTCCCACGCTTCGGCTTTTTGTTTTGTTTTTCTTTTTGATTTTGTGGTTGAGTGCACCCATTCCGCGGCTGCGTGTGTGTGTGTGTGATGATATGAGTAATTTGCGTGTGTGCTTATCTGCCTCTCTCTGCCGTTGCTTTCTTCAGACTCTCTTGTGGCGCACAGCTGCTCTGCAAGTATAGGCGCTGACAAACACACACACACATGCACACACATGCCGTGCTTAAAACGCTGAGAATGCACGCACGCACAGGATTGTGGCTGCCGAGGCCCTCGCGAGGGGGAAAAAACCTGCATTTTTTTTTTTTGACATGTTGCTCGGTGTGTGCTGACGCGTGACGAATAACAACACGCCCCAATAAGCAGAAAAGAAGTAAAACAA
>NW_897410.1:0-860 GCF_000209065.1 Trypanosoma cruzi | reverse complement strand
TTGCCCACAAGGGTGCTGCAGTCGGCGGATCGTTTTCGAGCGGCTGCTGCACCACACGTTGTTGTCTAAATTTTTGTCTTGAATTATGAATGGCGGGAGTCAGAGGCACTCTCCTTCAATGTATGTTTGCGTGTGCACACACTGGACACCAAACAACCCTGAATTATCCGCTTCTTGGAGGAGTTTCGCGAGCTCTTGCCCACAATGGTGCTGCACTCGGCGGATCGTTTTCGAGCGGCTGCTGCACCACACGTTGTGGTCTAAATTTTTGTTTCGAATTATGAATGACGGGAGTCAGAGGCACTCTCTTTCAATGTATGTTTGCGTGTGCACACACTGGACACCAAACAACCCTGAATTATCCGCTTCTTGGAGGAGTTTCGCGAGCTCTTGCCCACAATGGTGCTGCACTCGGCGGATCGTTTTCGAGCGGCTGCTGCACCACACGCTGTGGTCTAAATTTTTGTTTCGAATTATGAATGACGGGAGTCAGAGACACTCTCTTTCAATGTATGTTTGCGTGTGCACACACTGGACACCAAACAACCCTGAATTATCCGCTTCTTGGAGGAGTTTCGCGAGCTCTTGCCCACAATGGTGCTGCACTCGGCGGATCGTTTTCGAGCGGCTGCTGCACCACACGCTGTGGTCTAAATTTTTGTTTTGAATTATGAATGGCGGGAGTCAGAGACACTCTCTTTCACTATCTGTTTGCGTGTGCACACACTGGACACCAAACACCCTGAATTATCCGCTGCTTGGAGGGAGTTCGCGAGCTCTTGCCCACCATGGTGCTGCAGTCGGCGGATCGTTTTCGAGCGGCTGCTGCACCACACGTTGTGGGCTAAATTTTTGTTTTT
>NW_897409.1:0-860 GCF_000209065.1 Trypanosoma cruzi | reverse complement strand
CGGTGCGCTTGTGCTGACCGCACGTTTCCCTGCGGGGTCTGTGCTGACGGTGACGGACTCCCTGCTGGTTGCCGCGAGGCCGACGCCGCTTGTGTATCTTCCCGGCTCGCAGTCTTCGCCGTACGCACCGGTGCTGGTGCTGTCGGGCCTGCGGCTCGTGCGGTCCGTGCTGGTTGTGTCCGGCGTGGCCCTCGTGACGGTGATGACTGGTGGGCGGACGGTGGTGGTGGACGGCGCGGTGCTGGAGCTTGTCTGTGGCGGTGTTGCGCTGGACGCGGCTGTGCTCGGTGGCGAATATGCGTTGTACGCGAGTGCGCACGTGGTGGCGTCGGAGGGCGCTGTGCTGCGCGTGTCGGGGAGCCAGGTGTACGCCGCGCATGGATTGGTGTTCGACAGCGGTGTGGAGGCCAACGCGTCCGCCGTCGTGGTGAACGACAACGCCGGTGCGCTGACGGATGGCGCGCTGCTGGTGCTGCGGGGGTCGGCGTCGTTTGTGTCCGGGTCGTGGCTGTCGGTGCGCGGCAACAGCATCAGCGGCAGGCTCCTGTCGGTGCCGTCGTACCCGCGCAGTGCGGAGCTCGCGCAGAGCACGCTGACGCTCCACGGGAACGCCGGCAGCGGGCCTGTCGTGATGGACGGCACCGTTGCGCTTGTGGGCGCCGGCCGACGGTTTGTTGTGGGGTGCCTGACGCTTAACGGGCAGGCGCTGCAGCCGATGGAGTACAGGTCCGCCGGCATCATCGGGGAATTCCGTCCTGTGGCGTGTGGCGTGTGCGACGCCGACGTGCACTGCTTTGGTGCTGCGACGATGTCGATGTCGGCGTCGTGCGACTGCCGCTGTGCTGAGGGCGGCTACGGGC
>NW_897408.1:0-860 GCF_000209065.1 Trypanosoma cruzi | reverse complement strand
TTTCGAGCGGCTGCTGCACCACCATGCTGTGGTCTAAATTTTTGTTTCGAATTATGAATGGTGGTGGTCAGAGACACTCTCTTTCAATGTCTGTTTGCGTGTTCACACTCCGGACACCAAACAACCCTGAATTATCCGCTGCTTGGAGGAATTTCGCGAGATCTTGCCCACAGGGGTGCTGCACTCGGCGGATCGTTTTCGAGCGGCTGCTGCACCACATGCTGTGGTCTAAATTTTTGTTGCGAATTATGGATGGTGGTGGTCAGAGACACTCTCTTTCAATGTCTGTTTGCGTGTTCACACACTGGACACCAAACAACCCTGAATTATCCGCTGCTTGGAGGAACTTCGCGAGATCTTGCCCACAGTGGTGCTGCAGTCGGCGGATCGTTTTCGAGTGGCTGCTGCACCACACGTTGTGGTCTAAATTTTTGTTTCGAATTATGAATGGTGGTGGTCAGAGACACTCTCTTTCAATGTCTGTTTGCGTGTTCACACTCCGGACACCAAACAACCCTGAATTATCCGCTGCTTGGAGGAACTTCGCGAGATCTTGCCCACAGGGGTGCTGCACTCGGCGGATCGTTTTCGAGCGGCTGCTGCACCACATGCTGTGGTCTAAATTTTTGTTTCGAATTATGAATGGTGGTGGTCAGAGACACTCTCTTTCAATGTCTGTTTGCGTGTTCACACTCCGGACACCAAACAACCCTGAATTATCCGCTGCTTGGAGGAACTTCCCGAGATCTTGCCCACAGGGGTGCTGCACTCGGCGGATCGTTTTCGAGCGGCTGCTGCACCACATGCTGTGGTCTAAATTTTTGTTGCGAATTATGGATGGTGGTGGTCAGAGACACTCT
>NW_897407.1:0-860 GCF_000209065.1 Trypanosoma cruzi | reverse complement strand
TGCTGCACCACACGCTGTGGTCTAAATTTTTGTTTCGAATTATGAATGGTGGTGGTCAGAGGCACTCTCTTTCAATGTCTGTTTGCGTGTTCACACACTGGACGCCAAACAACCCTGAACTATCCGCTGCTTGGAGGAATGTCGCGAGATCTTGCCCACAAGGGTGCTGCAGTCGGATAATCGTTTTCGAGCGGCTGCTGCACCACACGTTGTGGTCTAAATTTTTGTTTCGAATTATGAATGGTGGTGGTCAGAGACACTCTCTTTCAATGTCTGTTTGCGTGTTCACACACTGGACGCCAAACAACCCTGAACTATCCGCTGCTTGGAGGAATGTCGCGAGATCTTGCCCACAAGGGTGCTGCAGTCGGATAATCGTTTTCGAGCGGCTGCTGCACCACACGTTGTGGTCTATGTTTTTGTTTCGAATTATGAATGGTGGTGGTCAGAGGCACTCTCTTTCAATGTCTGTTTGCGTGTTCACACACTGGACGCCAAACAACCCTGAACTATCCGCTGCTTGGAGGAATGTCGCGAGATCTTGCCCACAAGGGTGCTGCAGTCGGATAATCGTTTTCGAGTGGCTGCTGCACCACACGTTGTGGTCTAAATTTTTGTTTCGAATTATGAATGGTGGTGGTCAGAGACACTCTCTTTCAATGTCTGTTTGCGTGTTCACACACTGGACACCAAACAACCCTGAACTATCCGCTGCTTGTAGGAATTTCGCGAGCTCTTGCCCACAAGGGTGCTGCACTCGCCGGATCGTTTTCGAGCGGCTGCTGCACCACACGCTGTGGTCTATGTTTTTGTTTCGAATTATGAATGGTGGTGGTCAGAGGCACTCTCTTTCAATGTCT
>NW_897406.1:0-860 GCF_000209065.1 Trypanosoma cruzi | reverse complement strand
AATTCCTCCAGCAGCGGATAGTTCAGGGTTGTTTGGTGTCCAGTGTGTGAACACGCAAACAGATGGTGACAGAGAGTGCCTCTGACTCCCACTATTCATAATGGAAACAAAAATTTGGACCACAACGTGTGATGCAGCAGCCGCTCGAAAACGATCAGCCGAGTGCAGCACCCTTGTGGGCAAGAGCTCGCGAAATTCCTCCAAGCAGCGGATAGTTCAGGGTTGTTTGGTGTCCAGTGTGTGAACACGCAAACAGATATTGACAGAGAGTGCCTCTGACTCCCACTATTCACAATCGGAAACAAAAATTTGGACCACAACGTGTGATGCAGCGGCCGCTCGAAAACGATCAGCCGAGTGCACCACCCGTGTGGGCAAGAGCTCGCGAAATTCCTCCAAGCAGCGGATAGTTCAGGGTTGTTTGGTGTCCAGTGTGTGAACACGCAAACAGATATTGACAGAGAGTGCCTCTGACTCCCACCATTCGCAATCGGAAACAAAAATTTGGACCACAACGTGTGATGCAGCAGCCGCTCGAAAACGATCAGCCGAGTGCAGCACCCGTATGGGCAAGAGCTCGCGAAATTCCTCCAAGCAGCGGATAGTTCAGGGTTGTTTGGTGTCCAGTGTGTGAACACGCAAACAGATATTGACAGAGAGTGCCTCTGACTCCCACCATTCACAATCGGAAACAAAAATTTGGACCACAACGTGTTATGCAGCAGCCGCTCGAAAACGATCAGCCGAGTGCACCACCCGTGTGGACAAGAGCTCGCGAAATTCCTCCAAGCAGCGGATAGTTCAGGGTTGTTTGGTTTCCCAGTGTGTGAACACGCAAACAGAGCAGACAGAGAGTGCCT
>NW_897405.1:0-860 GCF_000209065.1 Trypanosoma cruzi | reverse complement strand
CACGTGTGATGCAGCAGCGCTCGAAAACGATCAGCCGAGTGCAGCACCCGTGTGGGCAAGAGCTCGCGAAATTCCTCCAAGCAGCGGATAGTTCAGGGTGTTTGGTGTCCAGTGTGTGACCACGCAACCAGATAGTGACAGAGAGTGCCTCTGACTCCCACCATTCATAATCGGAAACAAAAATTTGGACCACAACGTGTGATGCAGCAGCCGCTCGAAAACGATCAGCCGAGTGCAGCACCCGTGTGGGCAAGAGCTCGCGAAATTCCTCCAAGCAGCGGATAGTTCAGGGTTGTTTGGTGTCCAGTGTGTGAACACGCAAACAGATATTGACAGAGAGTGCCTCTGACTCCCACCATTCACAATCGGAAACAAAAATTTGGACCACAACGTGTGATGCAGCAGCCGCTCGAAAACGATCAGCCGAGTGCAGCACCCGTGTGGGCAAGAGCTCGCGAAATTCCTCCAAGCAGCGGATAGTTCAGGGTTGTTTGGTGTCCAGTGTGTGAACACGCAAACAGATAGTGACAGAGAGTGCCTCTGACTCCCACCATTCACAATCGGAAACAAAAATTTGGACCACAACGTGTGATGCAGCAGCCGCTCGAAAACGATCAGCCGAGTGCAGCACCCGTGTGGGCAAGAGCTCGCGAAATTCCTCCAAGCAGCGGATAGTTCAGGGTTGTTTGGTGTCCAGTGTGTGAAGACGCAAACAGATATTGACAGAGAGTGCCTCTGACTCCCACCATTCACAATCGGAAACAAAAATTTGGACCACAACGTGTGATGCAGCAGCCGCTCGAAAACGATCAGCCGAGTGCAGCACCCGTGTGGGCAAGAGCTCGCGAAATTCCTCCAAG
>NW_897404.1:0-860 GCF_000209065.1 Trypanosoma cruzi | reverse complement strand
AGACCCCGCCGCAAGGTGGAGGAACCAAAAGGGGGTGAGCGGAAAAACCAATACATAAATAATTTCGTCTCACCGCTATCGGCCCCTTGACTCCTTCCGTCGCGGTCCCCCGAAAGAACAAAAGTTAGAAAAAGAAACAAAAATCGCCCAGAAATGTATTTGTTTTATCACAAGATATTCATTGAGTTAACCAGCCCCCTCGCAAACACCCTTTTCACAATTTCCCAAAGCAAAAAATATATATATACAGCCGTTTTCAATTAGAATCAGAAAGGAGTAAAGTTGCCCGTAACCAGAAAAACGCAGGATGCCGCTTGGCTCTATCGGGTGCTGCGCGCCAACCCCATCGGACGACACCTGCGATGGAGAGCGCGGTTTTCGCAGTGTCGTCAGCAGCAACGCAGTCCTGCACCCTCGTTTTGCGTTTTATTTTGCCGTAAGATATATTGGTCTCACGTCTCACACGGTGCCACACGACACACTCACGCGGCTTGACGGTTGCCAGGGGTGGCAACCTCAATCGGCGACTGCTGTTCTGGAAGCGCGGACTCTTCGTTGGTGTCGCCGTGGTTCTGAGGAGTGCTCTCCTCCCACGGGTACAAGAAGAACACCTGCAGAACGAAGCAGATAAGACCAATGCAGCCAAAAAAGATGAACGCGACTGCCTGACCCTTGTCCTGGTTGCCAGACGGGCCGCCAGAGATGCCCTCCGTCGCGATCGGGTAGCAGACGTTGATGATAACATTAAAGATGAAATTCGTCAGGAGCACGAAGGACGAACCCCTCGGACGGAAAGAGCGTGGGAACAGTTCCTGGGCAAGCACAAAGAAGCACGGTCCAAGGCCAATCTCAAACGCGGC
>NW_897403.1:0-860 GCF_000209065.1 Trypanosoma cruzi | reverse complement strand
TTCGCAACATCCTCCGCAAGTGACGCCTTCAAAATATCCGGCTGCATCGGGTAGTTGTGAACATGCGGAGAATACACTGTTTTCAGTACTCGGATGTGTCGTATGCCAATGCAGCGTGCCGCCTTCTTCAGCATCGGCTGGCACTGATCACTGCAGTAAAGCACCAACCGCTGCGACAGGCGAGCCTCTTCCTCTGGGCTCGAGAAGTGCGCACTCAGATAACGAGCATGAGCCTGCGCTCGGGCCGTTGTGAGGAGCACAATAAGACTCTCCAGCGATGTGCTGTGCAGCAGTCCACCACCACCAGCATCACCAGCATCAACATAAGGCACAGGACGCTCTACGGCCGAGATCAGCGCAGCAGGAGAAGCACTGTGCAATTTCGTGGATGAATGAGTCCTGCGAGACTCCGCCTTCTTCATGACCGCCTCCGCACGTCGGACCCACAAGAAACGTGCCGGTAGGTGCAAGAGGGCCGCCACAGTGTCCGAAACTTCCTTTTCAAGCGAGGAGAGTGAAATAATGTCCATGCTGTGCGTGATAGAGTTATTCCAATGGGGTTTGGGGAGAAATGCGGCCACCAGCGACGCATGAACCTCCGCCACGTGAGACTTCGTGTCGAGCAAACAGTTCGCGGCAGCACCACGGCAAAGCAATTCTCCGAGACACCGTTGCCATTCTTCCGGAGTGCATTCACTTTTGCCCCAAAGAGAGGGAGCATTGAGGCGGAGTGAAAAAGAAGCATTTGGCACGCCGTGCAGAAGACTGCTGAGAAACCGAGCACTGCGATCCAGCAATGCCTTCACGTTACGGCGATACCTCGGACGAGAGCCCCACATGGCATTTATCACCGCTTCTCA
>NW_897402.1:0-860 GCF_000209065.1 Trypanosoma cruzi | reverse complement strand
GGTGGGAGTCAGAGACACTCTCTGTCAATATCTGTTTGCGTGTTCACACACTGGACACCAAACAACCCTGAACTATCCGCTGCTTGGAGGAATTTCGCGAGCTCTTGCCCACACGGGTGCTGCACTCGGCTGATCGTTTTCGAGCGGCTGCTGCATCACACGTTGTGGTCCAAATTTTTGTTTCCGATTGTGAATGGTGGGAGTCAGAGACACTCTCTGTCGATATCTGTTTGCGTGTTCACACACTGGACACCAAACAACCCTGAACTATCCGCTGCTTGGAGGAATTTCGCGAGCTCTTGCCCACACGGGTGCTGCACTCGGCTGATCGTTTTCGAGCGGCTGCTGCATCACACGTTGTGGTCCAAATTTTTGTTTCCGATTGTGAATGGTGGGAGTCAGAGACACTCTCTGTCAATATCTGTTTGCGTGTTCACACACTGGACACCAAACAACCCTGAATTATCCGCTGCTTGGAGGAATTTCGCGAGCTCTTGCCCACAAGGGTGCTGCACTCGGCTGATCGTTTTCGAGTGGCTGCTGCATCACACGTTGTGGTCCAAATTTTTGTTTCCGATTGTGAATGGTGGGAGTCAGAGGCACTCTCTGTCAATATCTGTTTGCGTGTTCACACACTGGACACCAAACAACCCTGAACTATCCGCTGCTTGGAGGAATTTCGCGAGCTCTTGCCCACACGGGTGCTGCACTCGGCTGATCGTTTTCGAGCGGCCGCTGCATCACACGTTGTGGTCCAAATTTTTGTTTCCGATTGTGAATGGTGGGAGTCAGAGACACTCTCTGTCAATATCTGTTTGCGTGTTCACACACTGGACACCAAACAACCCTGAACTATCCGC
>NW_897401.1:0-860 GCF_000209065.1 Trypanosoma cruzi | reverse complement strand
AAACAAAAATTTAAACCACAACGTGTGATGCAGCAGCCGCTCGAAAACGATCAGCCGAGTGCAGCACCCGTGTGGGCAAGAGCTCGCGAAATTCCTCCAAGCAGCGGATAGTTCAGGGTTGTTTGGTGTCCAGTGTGTGAACACGCAAACAGATATTGACAGAGAGTGCCTCTGACTCCCACCATTCATAATTGGAAACAAATATTTAGACCACAACGTGTGATGCAGCGGCCGCTCGAAAACGATCAGCCGAGTGCAGCACCCGTGTGGGCAAGAGCTCGCGAAATTCCTCCAAGCAGCGGATAGTTCAGGGTTGTTTGGTGTCCAGTGTGTGAACACGCAAACAGATATTGACAGAGAGTGCCTCTGACTCCCACCATTCATAATTGGAAACAAATATTTAGACCACAACGTGTGATGCAGCGGCCGCTCGAAAACGATCAGCCGAGTGCAGCACCCGTGTGGGCAAGAGCTCGCGAAATTCCTCCAAGCAGCGGATAGTTCAGGGTTGTTTGGTGTCCAGTGTGTGAACAAGCAAACAGATATTGACAGAGACAGCCTCTGACTCCCAACATTCACAATCGGAAACAAAAATTTAGACCACAACGTGTGATGCAGCAGCCGCTCGAAAACGATCAGCCGAGTGCAGCACCCGTGTGGGCAAGAGCTCGCAAAATTCCTCCAAGCAGCGGATAATTCAAGGTTGTTTGGTGTCCAGTGTGTGAACACGCAAACAGATATTGACAGAGACTGCCTCTGACTCCCACCATTCATAATTGGAAACAAATATTTAGACCACAACGTGTGATGCAGCGGCCGCTCGAAAACGATCAGCCGAGTGCAGCACCCGTGTGGGCAAA
>NW_897400.1:0-860 GCF_000209065.1 Trypanosoma cruzi | reverse complement strand
CGCGAGATCTTGCCCACAGTGGTGCTGCAGTCGGCGGATCGTTTTCGAGCGGCTGCTGCACCACATGTTGTGGTCTAAATTTTTGTTGCGAATTATGAATGGTGGTGGTCAGAGACACTCTCTTTCAATGTCTGTTTGCGTGTTCACACTCTGGACACCAAACAACCCTGAATTATCCGCTGCTTGGAGGAATTTCGCGAGATCTTGCCCACAGTGGTGCTGCAGTCGGCGGATCGTTTTCGAGCGGCTGCTGCACCACATGTTGTGGTCTAAATTTTTGTTGCGAATTATGAATGGTGGTGGTCAGAGACACTCTCTTTCAATGTCTGTTTGCGTGTTCACACTCCGGACACCAAACAACCCTGAATTATCCGCTGCTTGGAGGAATTTCGCGAGATCTTGCCCACAGTGGTGCTGCAGTCGGCGGATCGTTTTCGAGCGGCTGCTGCACCACACGTTGTGGTCTAAATTTTTGTTGCGAATTATGAATGGTGGTGGTCAGAGACACTCTCTTTCAATGTCTGTTTGCGTGTTCACACTCCGGACACCAAACAACCCTGAATTATCCGCTGCTTGGAGGAATTTCGCGAGATCTTGCCCACAGTGGTGCTGCAGTCGGCGGATCGTTTTCGAGCGGCTGCTGCACCACATGCTGTGGTCTAAATTTTTGTTGCGAATTATGAATGGTGGTGGTCAGAGACACTCTCTTTCAATGTCTGTTTGCGTGTTCACACTCCGGACACCAAACAACCCTGAACTATCCGCTGCTTGGAGGAACTTCGCGAGATCTTGCCCACAGTGGTGCTGCAGTCGGCGGATCGTTTTCGAGCGGCTGCTGCACCACCACGTTGTGGTCTAAA
>NW_897399.1:0-860 GCF_000209065.1 Trypanosoma cruzi | reverse complement strand
GCCCTCTTCTTCGCAGCAGGCTTCTTCACGGCTGGTTTCTTAGCAGTCTTCTTGGCGGCAGGCTTCTTAGCCGCTGCCTTCTTCGGCGAGGCCTTCTTGGGCGGAACGGCAGCGTCAGACATGTTTTGCGTTCTTAAATTCCTTTCGTGCACTCTCAGCAGGATCTTCACCAAACACAAAGACAACACACAGGGAAGGGGCAGGAGGAGCAGTGAGCGGGCAGCACGCGGCACGAGAAATCGCACCAAAACAACACGGTGAGAAGAATGGGCACAAAGGGCAGACCACCACAAACACGCCCTTCAGTTTCTCTATAGTGCTTTTCCACAGCACCGTCGCGAATGCACACACGGAAGAAGGGCTGCTGCAGCCCCCAGCACTGGGAATGAGAAACAAAAACAAACAAAAATAAAAACAAAACAAAAGTTCTGGTAATGGAAAAACGGGCATGCCATCGTCTCCACCGGTGACGAGTTCATATCGTTATCTACCAGGTGCGCCAGCGACATGGATCGCGACAACGCACGGTTGAACCAAAATAAATCCCTACTTCTTCTTCGGCGCCTTCTTCACGGCTTTCTTGGGTGCCTTCTTTGCCGCATGCTTCTTGGCACTCTTATTAACAGCTTTCTTGGCTGCTGCAGGCTTCTTCTTGGGGGCGGCCCTCTTCTTCGCAGCAGGCTTCTTCACGGCTGGTTTCTTAGCAGTCTTCTTGGCGGCAGGCTTCTTAGCCGCTGCCTTCTTCGGCGAGGCCTTCTTGGGCGGAACGGCAGCGTCAGACATGTTTTGCGTTCTTAAATTCCTTTCGTGCACTCTCAGCAGGATCTTCACCAAACACAAAGACAACACACAGGAAAGGG
>NW_897398.1:0-860 GCF_000209065.1 Trypanosoma cruzi | reverse complement strand
CTCTTTCAATGTATGTTTGCGTGTGCACACACTGGACACCAAACAACCCTGAATTATCCGCTGCTTGGAGGAATTTCGCGAGCTCTTGCCCACAAGGGTGCTGCAGTCGGCGGATCGTTTTCGAGCGGCTGCTGCACCACACGTTGTGGTCTATGTTTTTGTTTCCAATTATGAATGGCGGGAGTCAGAGGCACTCTCTTTCAATGTATGTTTGCGTGTGCACACACTGGACACCAAACAACCCTGAACTATCCGCTGCTTGGAGGAATTTCGCGAGCTCCTGCCCACAATGGTGCTGCACTCGGCGGATCGTTTTCGAGTGGCTGCTGCACCACACGTTGTGGTCTAAATTTTTGTTTTGAATTATGAATGGCGGGAGTCAGAGACACTCTCTTTCAATGTCTGTTTGCGTGTGCACACACTGGACACCAAACAACCCTGAACTATCCGCTGCTTGGAGGAATTTCGCGAGCTCCTGCCCACAATGGTGCTGCACTCGGCGGATCGTTTTCGAGTGGCTGCTGCACCACACGTTGTGGTCTAAATTTTTGTTTTGAATTATGGATGGTGGTGGTCAGAGGCACTCTCTTTCAATGTATGTTTGCGTGTGCACACACTGGACACCAAACAACCCTGAACTATCCGCTGCTTGGAGGAATTTCGCGAGCTCCTGCCCACAATGGTGCTGCACTCGGCGGATCGTTTTCGAGTGGCTGCTGCACCACACGTTGTGGTCTAAATTTTTGTTTTGAATTATGAATGGCGGGAGTCAGAGACACTCTCTTTCAATGTCTGTTTGCGTGTGCACACACTGGACACCAAACAACCCTGAACTATCCGCTGCTTGGAGGAATTTCGCG
>NW_897397.1:0-860 GCF_000209065.1 Trypanosoma cruzi | reverse complement strand
AGAAGACGGATCCCGTTCATCAAAGAAGCGCATAAGACTATATATCTCCTCCTCCGTCACTTTAATCTCACAGCGTTTAAAAAGTCGCTTCCACTGATCCACACTGATGGCGCCGGTGTGAAGGTCATCCACGCTGTCGAATGCCAGCCGCAGCTGTCGTACCACCTCCCGTTCCACCATATCCATCTGTGTGCCTATAATTTTTGACAACTGAAAATCATTCCGACGCCGGAAGGGGCGGTGGGCAAGATCCTTTTTCACCCACGTGTCACGAAACTGCTTGTATGTGATGAATGCACTACCCGCATTGCCGGTGAAAAGTTGGATAAGCTCCGAGACGTCCTCCGCCCCTACCCTCTCTCCACGCAACGTCGCAAGCATATCCCGAACTTCATCCCTCGTGATCCTTCCGTAACCATCAATGTCTATTTTGCGAAAAGCGACCTCCAATACGGCCTCCTCCTCCGGGGTCACGTGATGTTGAGTGGAGAAGTCAAGGAAGACCGACGACCGCTTCAGGGAATGGCGGTGAGGAAAAAGGGCAGCATCCAAATTTTCCCCAAACCACTCATCCTCAATGATTTGCTGCAGCGTCGGGCGATCGGTTGGCTCGAGTGCCAGCATCCGTACCAAAATGGACTTGGCACTCTCCGAGAGACGCTTTTGCTCCTCCTCCTCAAAGCTAAATTCCCCAGTTTGAATAAGATGCAATGTCTCCTCATCGTCACGGCCGTCAAACGGCAAACGGCCAGTGAGCATAAAAAACAGAATGATCCCCGCACTCCATAAATCCTGCAGAAAGGGATCTCGTGAGGCAGGAGTCTTTTGCCGTAGGGCCATCTCAGGGGAGGTGTAGTGCA
>NW_897396.1:0-860 GCF_000209065.1 Trypanosoma cruzi | reverse complement strand
ATACATCTATAAACATACATACATAAATATCGCGGCGATGATGAACATAACCCGGCTACTGCGGGAGGCGCTGCACAACTACGTGTCGCTGCGCTATGCTCCGTCATTTCAGCAGCCGCAGCCCCGTGAAGTGATTGGGGTACCGACAAGAGGGATTCCTCCAAATTTTCTTCCGGCGTTTGTCGTCCCGGAGGCGATTGGCGAGGAGGAGGAACAGGCCCTCCTCGCCTTCACGGAGCCGTGGTTTTCCCGTCTGCCATACAATGACGGTCACATGGACTCGCTGATTCACCACTTTAAGGAGTTTTATCGCTCTTACCGGGAAATAGCGGGAGATACCGCGGACAACGGAAGCAACAGCACCCACGAAGAAGTTGATGAGAAAACGGCGGCCCTCGCGCGCACAGCGCTAAGGCGATGCCGAAAGCTCGCGTCAGAGTACCTGGCAAACATACCCTTGGATGACCGAGTCCATTTTTTACGTTTGAACAGCAACGGTTTTATTCGAGCGCACGTGGACGAAAGTCGAAATTCAAGTGGCATTGTGGCGGGCCTCTCTCTTGGCTCCGCGCGGGTGATGACGCTGACGCATCCGAAGCACCCCGAGGAACGAGCGGAGCTGCTGCTGGCCCCGCGGGCGTTTTACGCCCTCATCGGGACCGCACGATACGAGTGGGAGCACAGCGTGGACTGGTCGGAGGATGGCACCGAGAACCTGGAGAGGGTGCGGGGAAATTTGCTGATGGAAGGAACCCCCGTCACGTTTGACGGGAGGGAAACGCAGCACAAACGAGGGGAACGGACAGCAGTCATCTTCCGCGGGGTTTCCCCGATAGAATTGCTGCTGACGAAGATGCGAA
>NW_897395.1:0-860 GCF_000209065.1 Trypanosoma cruzi | reverse complement strand
ACTGCTTCACAGTGCTGGTTGTCGTGTGGTGCTCACCCGCCCGTAGTCATCTGCAGCCCAACCAGTGTCTTCCGCGGTGACTCCATGAAGAAAAATGCGTCCACCAGCGGAAAGGTTCGGAACCCTGGTTTGTACACCACCCCGTACCTTGCAAAATTCTTCTCCAGAGGATCACCTTGCGTTGTCGGTAATCCAACAAATTCAGTAGGGTGCCCTTGAGGGTTCCTTTGCAGCGCCGCTGGCTGGAGAGCGCGTCCTTCTGGTGGTTTCAGCTCCTTGAGTTTTTCTATTATTATATTCACAGCACCTCTACACATAAACGTGACCGTGCCTGACATCTCCAAAACGATAGATAACAAAAAGACGTCGGGATGCATGAGTAGCTTAAAAATTTCCATAAAACGCATTTTCGTCGATAGATGAATATAAATTTTGTTGGCAATCACACGGGAGGCTGGAGAATTGAGATATCTTTCAGTCCTTGAATCTTTTCTCACTCGGACAATTTGCACAAGTTGAGACGCATTCACAGATTCCCACAATTTGTCACTCATCACGCCAACGTAATGCTCAGCATTGGAACTGTCAACAGCATTTATGACTTTGTCGATATCATTTTTCCGATTTTTAAATCTGTTCGTGTCAAAGATGACGCGAAGAATCGGTCCCACTTCATCCATGCGTTCCTTCACCTGCTTCCAGTATCCATTTTGTTCCCTTGGCTCATTGTGCTTCATCCAAACGCATAATGCCCTCACATCGCTCTCATCGGGGCAATTCATTGCGATTCTCATTGCTCCATTTTGATCCATCCACCCTTGAAAGTTGTTTATTTCCGGTGGTGTCACCAGAATCATGCC
>NW_897394.1:0-860 GCF_000209065.1 Trypanosoma cruzi | reverse complement strand
GGCCGAATCCTCTCACCCGCGGACTGACAGCGCTGCGATGGTTCCCTCACGGAGTTATTGGCGTGGCCACGGGGCTGACGGCATCGACCAGCGCCCTGACCGGCCGCGTCCTGCTGGGAGACAGTCGTAACACCATGAGGTCTGAAGAGCACGTGTTACCGCAATGCCGACCATCGGATTTATTTTATAAAACACGAGGAAAAACAGAATGTGGGAGGGGAGTTTGGCGGCGTTGTCGTCCGAGAGGGCACCTTCAATACCACGAAGCCTTCAAGCCCTGCCATAACCGTCGCGCGTGTGGTGCGGCAACACATTCCACTGCGTGCCACGCAGGAGAGCACGTCATCTGTGGAAGTGTGATACCCCTCCACTTTTTTTTTTTTTAGGAGCTTGTGAGGAGAATGATCACAGAGGAAAGCTGACTGCCTCAATTAATTTTAAATTCTGATAATAACGAATTCACTTCTTTACAATAATTTTTTCTTTTTTATGAACGTGGGAAGAACACAACTTTAGGGGGAACAGAGAGCAGAAAGCGAATAGGCAAATTATTTTTATTTTTATTTTGCCATCCCACCCAACCCCTTTTGATTCCCACCACGCGGCGGGGTCTTGTGCTCGGAGGACCCCAAAAGTCTGCCGCGTCGTACGTAATTATCCTTCAGCTTCTAACCGAGGACAAAAGACCATGCGAACGGTCAATCGAATTTATTGATTGGACAAAAAGAAAACATTGAGGCAATTAACGACCTCTGCGGCAACCCCAATTTTTTTTCCCCTACCTTTTTTTGGTTTCTAAAAGAAATTTCAGGATTCGGCCAGCGGCAAAAAAGATTATCCAGTCTTTTATTTCTTCCATT
>NW_897393.1:0-860 GCF_000209065.1 Trypanosoma cruzi | reverse complement strand
GCCGGCGGACCTGTAGTCCATAGGCCGCAGTGCCTGCCCATTGAGCGTCAGGCACCCCACAACGAACTTCCGGCCGGTGCCCCCGAGCGCAACGGTGCCGTCCATCACGACAGGCCCGCTGCCGGCGTTCCCGTGTAGTGTCAGCGTGCTCTGCACAAGATCCGCACCGCGCGGGTACGACGGCACCGACAGGAGCCTGCCGCTGATGTTGTTGCCGCGCACCGACAGCCACGACCCGGACACAAACGACGCCGACCCCCGCAGCACCAGCAGCGCGCCATCGGTCAGCGCACCAGCGTTGTCGTTCACTACGACGGCGGACAAGTTAGCCTCCACACCGCTGCCAAACACCAACCCGTGCGCGGCGTACACCTGGCTCCCCGACAAGCGCAGCACAGCGCCCCCCGACGCAACCATGCGCGCACTAGCGTACAACGCATATTCGCCACCGAGCACAGCCGCGTCCAGCGCAACACCGCCACCGACAAGCTCCAGCACGGCGCCGTCCACCACCACCGTCCGCCCACCAGTCATCACGGTCACGAGGGCCACGCCGGACACAATCAGCACGGACCGCACGAGCCGCAGGCCCGACAGCACAAGCACCGGTGCGTACGGCGAGGACTCCGAGCCGGAAAGATACACAAGCGGCGTCGGCCTCGCGGCGACCAGCAGGGAGTCCGTCACCGTCAGCACGGACCCCGCAGGGAACGTGCCGGTCAGCACAAGCGCACCGTTCAGCGCCTCCACATCGCACACCGACAGCTCCACCGGCCCGCTCTCGTCGCTCCCCGCCGCCCCCGCACCGCGCAACGCCCCGCCGCCCATCACGCACAGCACGGCGCCGTTCAGCAGCGACA
>NW_897392.1:0-860 GCF_000209065.1 Trypanosoma cruzi | reverse complement strand
TTGAAAGAGAGTGCCTCTGAACCACCACCATTCATAATTTCGAAACAAAAATTTAGACCACAGCGTGTGGTGCAGCAGCCGCTCGAAAACGATTATCCGACTGCAGCACCCTTGTGGGCAAGATCTCGCGACATTCCTCCAAGCAGCGGATAGTTCAGGGTTGTTTGGCGTCCAGTGTGTGAACACGCAAACAGACATTGAAAGAGAGTGTCTCTGACCACCACCATTCATAATTCGAAACAAAAATTTAGACCACAGCGTGTGGTGCAGCAGCCGCTCGAAAACGATCCGCCGAGTGCAGCACCCTTGTGGGCAAGATCTCGCGACATTCCTCCAAGCAGCGGATAGTTCAGGGTTGTTTGGCGTCCAGTGTGTGAACACGCAAACAGACATTGAAAGAGAGTGCCTCTGACCACCACCATTCATAATTCGAAACAAAAATTTAGACCACAGCCTGTGGTGCAGCAGCCGCTCGAAAACGATTATCCGACTGCAGCACCCTTGTGGGCAAGATCTCGCGACATTCCTCCAAGCAGCGGATAGTTCAGGGTTGTTTGGCGTCCAGTGTGTGAACACGCAAACAGACATTGAAAGAGAGTGCCTCTGACCACCACCATTCATAATTCGAAACAAAAATTTAGACCACAGCCTGTGGTGCAGCAGCCGCTCGAAAACGATTATCCGACTGCAGCACCCTTGTGGGCAAGATCTCGCGACATTCCTCCAAGCAGCGGATAGTTCAGGGTTGTTTGGCGTCCAGTGTGTGAACACGCAAACAGACATTGAAAGAGAGTGCCTCTGACTACCACCATTCATAATTCGAAACAAAAATTTAGACCACAGCGTGTGGTGCAGCAGCC
>NW_897391.1:0-860 GCF_000209065.1 Trypanosoma cruzi | reverse complement strand
GGCGCGTCCAAGTCCACGGCGCAGTCCTTCACTTCTCTCCGCCCCGACGAAATATCACTGAGCCTCACAGCAGGTCGTGGTGGGTGGCGTCCCACACTCAAGAGTGAGGCACGGCGCACACCATCCGCTCAATTCCGAGTGTGCTCAGCAGGCCGGGGCAGGACACCCAGTCACCCTCGTGCCATCGATGCCTCTAGCAGAAAAGAAAAAGTTATGGGAACATTTCAACGGCACAACCAGCAGAGGGACAGTCAACGGGAAACGAAGACACCCATTGGAAGCAGGCACGGCACAGAAGAACACGAGCCGCAGTGATTTACCAAAAGAAAAAAGGTGAGAAACAAAAGGGTGGGAGCCTGGCGGGATTTCACAAACGTAAAAAAAAAAATTGGTGAATATTATTGGGCAGGACTTTTATTACGTGTGCCATGCAGCAAAAGACGACCGTGTGTTTGTGTATGCATATTCCCTGCACCAGAGAAAAAAAAAATTGGAGCAAAAAAAAAAATCGCACTCCTCCACCAGCCCACAGAACATCCCTCATATTCCATGCGGCATCCGGCCTGCTCCGCCACTCCTCGTTTTGTGCACTCCGCCGGACGCGCAGCAGTGACGCCGGCACCGCGTGTGGGCATCAAAAGAGAAACAAAAGTCGGAAACACGTCGCTCATAACGGATTGTAGCAAACGGCCATTGAAAATAAGAAAAAACACAGCGGTGCTGATTATTCCAATAGAGCACCAGCCGCAAAAAGGAAAATAAAACAAAAAATAATAATAATAAAAGTTAGAAAAAACAAAAGAAAAAAATGGGCCCCCTGACAAATTCGGTGAGTAATGCTGGGGAGCTGCACATTTGTT
>NW_897390.1:0-860 GCF_000209065.1 Trypanosoma cruzi | reverse complement strand
GGTGCGTGTCGTGCAAAAGAGAGCACCAACGGGCCTGCATGGGTGTGCATGCATATATACAATGGGCACATTATTGTGTGTGCCTCGTGGGGTGAGGTGAGGGCGAGAGTCCATGCAAGGGGACACACACACACAGAGAGAGAAGGAAGAGTGTGTGTGCGGGCGGTGCATGGCTCTCCCACACTCACTCTCACGCGGCCACCACCGCAGCCGCAGCCGCACAAACCACGAAACAGATGGAATCAGTGCGATTGCAGAACTCGCACACCGTCCTGCAAACCAGAAGTTTAAAAAGCAATATGAAACAAGAATTCAAAAAAAAATGGAAAAAACTTAGGCTTCTGCGGGAATCGAACCCGCGTCCCCGGATGACATTGTGAGCGTGTTTGCCACTGAGCTATAAAAATGCGGTCGCGCGACCCCTTTTCACGTAAAGTATTAATTTCGATCTTCGAACAATCGAGCACATTTGCGTTGTCCCCTGGAAAACGAAAACGACATGTTTAGGGTGCGCCGCCGCAGCGTGGTTACTACGATAAGTCGTCATATATCTCTCGTACGGGGCCGCAGCCGCAGCGTGGTTACTACGATAAGTCGTCATATATCTCTCGTACGGGGCCGCAGCCGCTGCAACTTGGATAATTCGACACGTCGTCCTGTATCTAACGTCCGGGGCAGCCGCTGCAAACTTGGATAATTCGACACGTCGTGTTGTATCCAACGTCCGGGGCCACCGCCCTACCATTTTTTATTTCTTGCGGCGGCCAACCCCGGCAGTAAGGACAAAAAAAAGAATCGCGTTTTCTTTAATGTTTTTCCTGTTTGGGGGCGGGGATCTTTGTTTTCTATGATTGCCTCTT
>NW_897389.1:0-860 GCF_000209065.1 Trypanosoma cruzi | reverse complement strand
TTTTTATTTCTTGCGGCGGCCAACCCCGGCAGTAAGGACAAAAAAAAGAATCGCGTTTTCTTTAATGTTTTTCCTGTTTGGGGGCGGGGATCTTTGTTTTCTATGATTGCCTCTTTTTTTTTGTCTGTTCCAGGTTGGTTTTGAGGACGCTTGATGTGCCTGCTGGGTGATCGCCGGCTTTTTTATTGGTGATTGCGTATTTTTGGCTTACCGGTGTGCCGCTCAGCGCCATTTTGTTTTACTTCTTTTCTGCTTATTGGGGCGTGTTGTTATTCGTCACGCGTCAGCACACACCGAGCAACATGTCAAAAAAAAAAAATGCAGGTTTTTTCCCCCTCGCGAGGGCCTCGGCAGCCACAATCCTGTGCGTGCGTGCATTCTCAGCGTTTTAAGCACGGCATGTGTGTGCATGTGTGTGTGTGTTTGGCAGCGCCTATACTTGCAGAGCAGCTGTGCGCCACAAGAGAGTCTGAAGAAAGCAACGGCAGAGAGAGGCAGATAAGCACACACGCAAATTACTCATATCATCGCACACACACACACGCAGCCGCGGAATGGGTGCACTCAACCACAAAATCAAAAAGAAAAACAAAACAAAAAGCCGAAGCGTGGGACTACCAGCGCACACACACTCTCATTGCTCCCGTAAAGCAAAACACACACACAGGGAGAGAGAGAGAGGTCGCCCACTCAATGCAATGAAAACAAAACAGAAACAGTTACGGTGCTCCGCCCATGCAGCCAGGCAGGACGGCAGCGGTGCGTGTCGTGCAAAAGAGAGCACCAACGGGCCTGCATGGGTGTGCATGCATATATACAATGGGCACATTATTGTGTGTGCTTCGTGGGGTGAGGCGACG
>NW_897388.1:0-860 GCF_000209065.1 Trypanosoma cruzi | reverse complement strand
CGGAAACAAAATTTGGACCACACGTGTGCTGCAGCAGCCGCTCGAAATCGATCAGCCGAGTGCAGCACCCTTGTGGGCAAGAGCTCGCGAAATTCCTCCAAGCAGCGGATAGTTCAGGGTTGTTTGGTGTCCAGTGTGTGAACACGCAAACAGATATTGACAGAGAGTGCCTCTGACTCCCACCATTCACAATCGGAAACAAAAATTTGGACCACAACGTGTGCTGCAGCAGCCGCTCGAAATCGATCAGCCGAGTGCAGCACCCTTGTGGGCAAGAGCTCGCGAAATTCCTCCAAGCAGCGGATAGTTCAGGGTTCCTTGGTATCCAGTGTGTGAACACGCAAACAGATATTGACAGAGAGTGCCTCTGACTCCCACCATTCACAATCGGAAACAAAAATTTGGACCACAACGTGTGCTGCAGCAGCCGCTCGAAATCGATCAGCCGAGTGCAGCACCCTTGTGGGCAAGAGCTCGCGAAATTCCTCCAAGCAGCGGATAGTTCAGGGTTGTTTGGTGTCCAGTGTGTGAACACGCAAACAGATATTGACAGAGAGTGCCTCTGACTCCCACCATTCACAATCGGAAACAAAAATTTGGACCACAACGTGTGCTGCAGCAGCCGCTCGAAATCGATCAGCCGAGTGCAGCACCCTTGTGGGCAAGAGCTCGCGAAATTCCTCCAAGCAGCGGATAGTTCAGGGTTCCTTGGTATCCAGTGTGTGAACACGCAAACAGATATTGACGGAGAGTGTCTCTGACTCCCACCATTCACAATCGGAAACAAAAATTTGGACCACAACGTGTGCTGCAGCAGCCGCTAAGAAATCGATCAGCCGAGTGCAGCACCCTTGGGGCAA
>NW_897387.1:0-860 GCF_000209065.1 Trypanosoma cruzi | reverse complement strand
GCTGCCCCGGACGTTAGATACAGCACGACGTGTCGAATTATCCAAGTTGCAGCGGTGGCCTCGGGCGTTAGATATATGACGACTTACAGTAGTAACCACGCTGCGGCTGCGCATCCTAAACACGTCTTTTTCGTTTTCCAGGGGACAACGCAAATGTGCTCGATTGTTCGAAGATCGACATTAATACTTTACGTGAAAAGGAGTCGCGCGACCGCATTTTTTTAGCTCAGTGGCAAACACGCTCACAATGTCATCCGGGGACGCGGGTTCGATTCCCGCAGAAGCCTAAGTTTTTTCCATTTTTTTTTTTTTGAATTCTTGTTTCATATTGCTTTTTAAACTTCTGGTTTGCAGGACGGTGTGCGAGTTCTGCAATCGCACTGATTCCATCTGTTTCGTGGTTTGTGCGGCTGCGGCTGCGGTGGTGGCCGCGTGAGAGTGAGTGTGAGAGAGCCATGCACCGCCCGCATACACACACTTCCTTCTCTCTCTGTGTGTGTGTCCCCTTGCATGGACTCTCGTCGTCGCCTCACCCCACGAAGCACACACAATAATGTGCCCATTGTATATATGCATGCACACCCATGCAGGCCCGTTGGTGCTCTCTTTTGCACGACACGCACCGCTGCCGTCCTGCCTGGCTGCATGGGCGGAGCACCGTAACTGTTTCTGTTTTGTTTTCATTGCATTGAATGGGCGACCTCTCTCTCTCTCCCTGTGTGTGTGTTTTGCTTTACGGGAGCAATGAGAGTGTGTGTGCGCTGGTAGTCCCACGCTTCGGCTTTTTGTTTTGTTTTTCTTTTTGATTTTGTGGTTGAGTGCACCCATTCCGCGGCTGCGTGTGTGTGTGTGTGATGATA
>NW_897386.1:0-859 GCF_000209065.1 Trypanosoma cruzi | reverse complement strand
ACATGAAAAGAGAGTGCCTCTGACTCCCGCCATTCATAATTGGAAACAAAAACATAGACCACAGCGTGTGGTGCAGCAGCCGCTCGAAAACGATCCGCCGAGTGCAGCACCATTGTGGGCAGGAGCTCGCGAAATTCCTCCAAGCAGCGGATAGTTCCGGGTTGTTTGGCGTCCAGTGTGTGAACACGCAAACATACATTGAAAGAGAGTGCCTCTGACTCCCGCCATTCATAATTCAAAACAAAAATTTAGACCACAACGTGTGGTGCAGCAGCCGCTCGAAAACGATCCGCCGAGTGCAGCACCCTTGTGGGCAGGAGCTCGCGAAATTCCTCCAAGCAGCGGATAGTTCAGGGTTGTTTGGTGTCCAGTGTGTGAACACGCAAACATACATTGAAAGAGAGTGCCTCTGACTCCCACCATTCATAATTCAAAACAAAAATTTAGACCACAGCGTGTGGTGCAGCAGCCGCTCGAAAACGATCCGCCGAGTGCAGCACCATTCTGGGCAGGAGCTCGCGAAATTCCTCCAAGCAGCGGATAGTTCAGGGTTGTTTGGTGTCCAGTGTGTGAACACGCAAACATACATTGAAAGAGAGTGCCTCTGACTCCCGCCATTCATAATTCAAAACAAAAATTTAGACCACAACGTGTGGTGCAGCAGCCGCTCGAAAACGATCCGCCGAGTGCAGCACCCTTGTGGGCAGGAGCTCGCGAAATTCCTCCAAGCAGCGGATAGTTCAGGGTTGTTTGGCATCCAGTGTGTGAACACGCAAACATACATTGAAAGAGAGTGCCTCTGACTCCCGCCATTCATAATTCAAAACAAAAATTTAGACCACAACGTGTGGTGCAGCAG
>NW_897384.1:0-859 GCF_000209065.1 Trypanosoma cruzi | reverse complement strand
TAGACCACAGCGTGTGGTGCAGCAGCCGCTCGAAAACGATCCGCCGAGTGCAGCACCGTTGTGGGCAAGATCTCGCGAAATTCCTCCAAGCAGCGGATAATTCAGGGTTGTTTGGCGTTCAGTGTGTGAACACGCAAACAGATAGTGACAGAGAGTGTCTCTGACCACCACCATTCATAATTCGAAACAAAAATTTAGACCACAACGTGTGGTGCAGCAGCCGCTCGAAAACGATCCGCCGAGTGCAGCACCGTTGTGGGCAAGAGCTCGCGAAATTCCTCCAAGCAGCGGATAGTTCAGGGTTGTTTGGCGTTCAGTGTGTGAACACGCAAACAGACATTGAAAGAGAGTGTCTCTGACCACCACCATTCATAATTCGAAACAAAAATTTAGACCACAACGTGTGGTGCAGCAGCCGCTCGAAAACGATTATCCGAGTGCAGCACCGTTGTGGGCAAGAGCTCGCGAAATTCCTCCAAGCAGCGGATAGTTCCGGGTTGTTTGGCGTTCAGTGTGTGAACACGCAAACAGACATTGAAAGAGAGTGTCTCTGACCACCATCATCCATAATTCGAAACAAAAATTTAGACCACAACGTGTGGTGCAGCAGTCGCTCGAAAACGATCCGCCGAGTGCAGCACCGTTGTGGGCAGGATCTCGCGAAATTCCTCCAAGCAGCGGATAGTTCCGGGTTGTTTGGCGTTCAGTGTGTGAACACGCAAACAGACATTGAAAGAGAGTGTCTCTGACCACCACCATTCATAATTCGAAACAAAAATTTAGACCACAGCGTGTGGTGCAGCAGTCGCTCGAAAACGATCCGCCGAGTGCAGCACCGTTGTGGGCAAGATCTCGCGAA
>NW_897383.1:0-859 GCF_000209065.1 Trypanosoma cruzi | reverse complement strand
GTTTGCGTGTTCACACACTGGACACCAAACAATCCTGAACTATCCGCTGCTTGGAGGAATTTCGCGAGCTCTTGCCCACACGGGTGCTGCACTCGGCGGATCGTTTTCGAGCGGCCGCTGCATCACACGTTGTGGTCCAAATTTTTGTTTCCGATTGTGAATGGTGGGAGTCAGAGACACTCTCTGTCAATATCTGTTTGCGTGTTCACACACTGGACACCAAACAACCCTGAACTATCCGCTGCTTGGAGTAATTTCGCGAGCTCTTGCCCACAAGGGTGCTGCACTCGGCTGATCGTTTTCGAGCGGCTGCTGCATCACACGTTGTGGTCCAAATTTTTGTTTCCGATTGTGAATGGTGGGAGTCAGAGGCACTCTCTGTCAATATCTGTTTGCGTGTTCACACACTGGACACCAAACAACCCTGAACTATCCGCTGCTTGGAGGAATTTCGCGAGCTCTTGCCCACACGGGTGCTGCACTCGGCTGATCGTTTTCGAGCGGCTGCTGCATCACACGTTGTGGTCCAAATTTTTGTTTCCGATTGTGAATGGTGGGAGTCAGAGGCACTCTCTGTCAATATCTGTTTGCGTGTTCATACACTGGACACCAAACAACCCTGAACTATCCGCTGCTTGGAGGAATTTCGCGAGCTCTTGCCCACACGGGTGCTGCACTCGGCTGATCGTTTTCGAGCGGCTGCTGCATCACACGTTGTGGTCCAAATTTTTGTTTCCGATTGTGAATGGTGGGAGTCAGAGACACTCTCTGTCAATATCTGTTTGCGTGTTCACACACTGGACACCAAACAACCCTGAACTATCCGCTGCTTGGAGGAATTTCGCGAGCTCTTGCCCAC
>NW_897382.1:0-859 GCF_000209065.1 Trypanosoma cruzi | reverse complement strand
TCAATTTTCGCTGTGATGAACCCGCTCCCAACGCCCTTCTTATTTCCCTTGTGTTTGTTGCCCCACACACGCGAGAGTGTCCCGAGGGCCTCCGTCCACGAATCCCCCTTGTCACCGGACTCGTACACCCTGCGGCGGCCATCATCACACGCAGTCATCATGATGAGTTTGTCCTTCCACTCCACGACGGAGGGATCACTGCAGCCATCGGCAGACATCCCCTTCGACAGCTTCCCACCATCAGTGGCTGTGTATATGATCAGCGAAACGGCCTTTCCATCCTTCGTGCCTTCCACGGGCAACACAAGCGTACCGTCCTTCATCTTAATACCCGATCCGCCGCCGCCAATCAGCCGTGTCAAGGATTCGTGTTGCTTTTCAAAATAACTCCACGGGATAACGTAAGCGTCGTTCCAATAAATTCTTTTATCGCTGCCCTCAGTACTGACGTTGCCGCTCGCCACCAAAAGTCCCCATTTAGCTGCTGCAGCTGTCTGATCAACGCCTTCAGTAACCTCAAAACTGTAGGTTCCAGCAAGCATGTGAATATCACTTCCATTCACAACTGTTGTTGGCCGGCTCACATGTACTTTCTTCTTACTCTGAGAAACAGCCAAAACTTCTGAATGGGAGGCACAATTCTTATTTTCGGCAGGACATTCCACCAGTACTTGTGTCTTCACCTGGGCTGTACCCAATTCTTTTGATTCCTGATCAGTTAACTTCAAGAGCTCCGAGGCAATCCCAGTAAAACCGCTGTTACTGGCTTCCGTGAACTCCGCCTCGGCAACGGCAAACACTCCACCATTCATCTCAACAAGACTGGGAACACGGAGCAAACTCACTGTTCGTCACTTTT
>NW_897381.1:0-859 GCF_000209065.1 Trypanosoma cruzi | reverse complement strand
CAATATCTGTTTGCGTGTTCACACACTGGACACCAAACAACCCTGAACTATCCGCTGCTTGGAGGATTTTCGCGAGCTCTTGCCCACACGGGTGCTGCACTCGGCTGATCGTTTTCGAGCGGCTGCTGCATCACACGTTGTGGTCCAAATTTTTGTTTCCGATTGTGAATGGTGGGAGTCAGAGGCACTCTCTGTCAATATCTGTTTGCGTGTTCACACACTGGACACCAAACAACCCTGAACTATCCGCTGCTTGGAGGATTTTCGCGAGCTCTTGCCCACACGGGTGCTGCACTCGGCTGATCGTTTTCGAGCGGCTGCTGCATCACACGTTGTGGTCCAAATTTTTGTTTCCGGTTGTGAATGGTGGGAGTCAGAGACACTCTCTGTCACTATCTGTTTGCGTGTTCACACACTGGACACAAAACAACCCTGAACTATCCGCTGCTTGGAGGATTTTCGCGAGCTCTTGCCCACACGGGTGCTGCACTCGGCTGATCGTTTTCGAGCGGCCGCTGCATCACACGTTGTGGTCCAAATTTTTGTTTCCGATTATGAATGGTGGGAGTCAGAGGCACTCTCTGTCAATATCTGTTTGCGTGTTCACACACTGGACACCAAACAACCCTGAACTATCCGCTGCTTGGAGGAATTTCGCGAGCTCTTGCCCACACGGGTGCTGCACTCGGCTGATCGTTTTCGAGCGGCTGCTGCATCACACGTTGTGGTCCAAATTTTTGTTTCCGATTGTGAATGGTGGGAGTCAGAGACACTCTCTGTCAATATCTGTTTGCGTGTTCACACACTGGACACCAAACAACCATGAACTATCCGCTGCTTGGAGGAATTTCGCGAGCTC
>NW_897380.1:0-859 GCF_000209065.1 Trypanosoma cruzi | reverse complement strand
TGTCGGTTCCCTGTTCCCCCTAAAGTTGTGGTCTTCCAAACAGTCATAAAATAGGGGAAAGTGGCGTAAAGAAATGCATTCATTTTATCAGGGAATAATAATAATAATTACGGCGACCAGCTTTCCCCTGCGATCACTCTCCTAACACGCTCCTAAAGGTGGAAAGAATATAAAAGCATAAAGGAGGCCCTATCCCTTCTCCCCAGAAAAAAGGAAAAGGACACAACAATTGGGGAAGCCATTTTGGTTCAATGCGCCCAAGATCCACACACACACACACACATGCCAAAAAGAGCATTCATCCAAGACCCAGATAAACGCAAATAAATAAATTCATGAGTTCTATTTTATGGCGGCCGGGTGGATCGAAACCCCCACAGGACGGCATTCTTTAAAAGTCCCCTGCAACCGCCGGAGTCCACTCTGCGCGGGGAGTAGTAGTAGTAGTGGTAGGCGGGATAAACAAAGGAAACTACCGTCAATACCGTGCAGCGCGCAGCACCATTGAAAACTAAATTAATTAATGCACAACGAAATGCCGTGGTCAAACACGACGCGCTACGAAAAAACTGAGCCTATCTGAGCACACCTGCTTTCCGAATGCTTCTACGCATTCGCTGAGTTCAAAGAGAAACAGGGGCCGCGCCAACAAATCCTTTGCCCATAACCACAGCTAAACAAAGCAGGGCGCGTCGATATGTTCTGAAGGAGGGTTTCATCCATTCTCCCGCACACCTCCTTCCCACAACATCGCCACATTCTCTTCCTCTATTGCCTTCTTTTCCCTTAAAGAGGGCAGAGGGGTTTAGTCAATATCCGAGAGCCTTTGCCGAGGGCGCTGAGGCAAGAACATCTCGCC
>NW_897379.1:0-859 GCF_000209065.1 Trypanosoma cruzi | reverse complement strand
TCGAAACAAAAATTTAGACCACAACGTGCGGTGCAGCAGCCACTCGAAAACGATCCGCCGAGTGCAGCACCCCTGTGGGCAAGATCTCGCGAAACTCCTCCAAGCAGCGGATAGTTCAGGGTTGTTTGGCGTCCAGTGTGTGAACACGCAAACAGACATTGAAAGAGAGTGTCTCTGACCACCACCATTCATAATTCGAAACAAAAATTTAGACCACAGCGTGTGGTGCAGCAGCCACTCGAAAACGATCCGCCGACTGCAGCACCCTTGTGGGCAAGATCTCGCGAAACTCCTCCAAGCAGCGGATAGTTCAGGGTTGTTTGGCGTCCAGTGTGTGAACACGCAAACAGACATTGAAAGAGAGTGTCTCTGACCACCACCATTCATAATTCGAAACAAAAATTTAGACCACAACGTGCGGTGCAGCAGCCACTCGAAAACGATCCGCCGAGTGCAGCACCCCTGTGGGCAAGATCTCGCGAAACTCCTCCAAGCAGCGGATAGTTCAGGGTTGTTTGGCGTCCAGTGTGTGAACACGCAAACAGACATTGAAAGAGAGTGTCTCTGACCACCACCATTCATAATTCGAAACAAAAATTTAGACCACAACGTGCGGTGCAGCGGCCGCTCGAAAACGATCCGGCGAGTGCAGCACCCCTGTGGGCAAGATCTCGCGAAACTCCTCCAAGCAGCGGATAGTTCAGGGTTGTTTGGCGTCCAGTGTGTGAACACGCAAACAGACATTGAAAGAGAGTGTCTCTGACCACCACCATTCATAATTCGAAACAAAAATTTAGACCACAACGTGCGGTGCAGCAGCCACTCGAAAACGATCCGCCGAGGCAGCACCCATGTGGCA
>NW_897378.1:0-859 GCF_000209065.1 Trypanosoma cruzi | reverse complement strand
AGCCGCAGCCGCACAAACCACGAAACAGATGGAATCAGTGCGATTGCAGAACTCGCACACCGTCCTGCAAACCAGAAGTTTAAAAAGCAATATGAAACAAGAATTCAAAAAAAAAAAAAAATGGAAAAAACTTAGGCTTCTGCGGGAATCGAACCCGCGTCCCCGGATGACATTGTGAGCGTGTTTGCCACTGAGCTAAAAAAATGCGGTCGCGCGACTCCTTTTCACGTAAAGTATTAATGTCGATCTTCGAACAATCGAGCACATTTGCGTTGTCCCCTGGAAAACGAAAAAGACGTGTTTAGGATGCGCAGCCGCAGCGTGGTTACTACTGTAAGTCGTCATATATCTAACGCCCGAGGCCACCGCTGCAGCTTGGATAATTCGACACGTCGTGCTGTATCTAACGTCCGGGGCAGCCGCTGCAACTTGGATAATTCGACACGTCGTCCTGTATCTAGCGTCCGGGGCCACCGCCCTACCATTTTATTTCTTGCGGCGGCCAACCCCGGCAGTAAGGACAAAAAAAAGAATCGCGTTTTCTTTAATGTTTTTCCTGTTTGGGGGCGGGGATCTTTGTTTTCTATGATTGTCTCTTTTTTTTTGTCTGTTCCAGGTTGGTTTTGAGGACGCTTGATGTGCCTGCTGGGTGATCGCCGGCTTTTTTATTGGTGATTGCGTATTTTTGGCTTACCGGTGTGCCGCTCAGCGCCATTTTGTTTTACTTCTTTTCTGCTTATTGGGGCGTGTTGTTATTCTTCACGCGTCAGCACACACCGAGCAACATGTCAAAAAAAAAAAATGCAGGTTTTTTCCCCCTCGCGAGGGCCTCGGCAGCCACAATCCTGTGCGTGCGTGC
>NW_897377.1:0-859 GCF_000209065.1 Trypanosoma cruzi | reverse complement strand
GGGACACACACACGAGAGAGAAGGAAGTGTGTGTATGCGGGCGGTGCATGGCTCTCTCACACTCATTCTCACGCGGCCACCACGGCAGCCGCAGCCGCACAAACCACGAAACAGATGGAATCAGTGCGATTGCAGAACTCGCACACCGTCCTGCAAACCAGAAGTTTAAAAAGCAATATGAAACAAGAATTCAAAAAAAAAAAAAAATGGAAAAAACTTAGGCTTCTGCGGGAATCGAACCCGCGTCCCCGGATGACATTGTGAGCGTGTTTGCCACTGAGCTAAAAAAATGCGGTCGCGCGACTCCTTTTCACGTAAAGTATTAATGTCGATCTTCGAACAATCGAGCACATTTGCGTTGTCCCCTGGAAAACGAAAAAGACGTGTTTAGGATGCGCAGCCGCAGCGTGGTTACTACTGTAAGTCGTCATATATCTAACGCCCGAGGCCACCGCTGCAGCTTGGATAATTCGACACGTCGTGCTGTATCTAACGTCCGGGGCAGCCGCTGCAACTTGGATAATTCGACACGTCGTCCCGTATCTAACGTCCGGGGCAGCCGCTGCAACTTGGATAATTCGACACGTCGTCCTGTATCTAGCGTCCGGGGCCACCGCCCTACCATTTTTTATTTCTTGCGGCGGCCAACCCCGGCAGTAAGGACAAAAAAAAGAATCGCGTTTTCTTTAATGTTTTTCCTGTTTGGGGGCGGGGATCTTTGTTTTCTATGATTGCCTCTTTTTTTTTGTCTGTTCCAGGTTGGTTTTGAGGACGCTTGATGTGCCTGCTGGGTGATCGCCGGCTTTTTTATTGGTGATTGCGTATTTTTGGCTTACCGGTGTGGCCGCTCAGCGCCATT
>NW_897376.1:0-859 GCF_000209065.1 Trypanosoma cruzi | reverse complement strand
GTGATGCAGCGCCCGCTCGAAAACGATCAGCCGAGTGCAGCACCCGTGTGGGCAAGAGCTCGCGAAATTCCTCCAAGCAGCGGATAGTTCAGGGTTGTTTGGTGTCCAGTGTGTGAACACGCAAACAGATATTGACAGAGAGTGTCTCTGACTCCCACCATTCACAATTGGAAACAAAAATTTGGACCACAACGTGTGATGCAGCGGCCGCTCGAAAACGATCAGCCGAGTGCAGCACCCGTGTGGGCAAGAGCTCGCGAAATTCCTCCAAGCAGCGGATAATTCAGGGTTGTTTGGTGTCCAGTGTGTGAACACGCAAACAGATATTGACAGAGAGTACCTCTGACTCCCACCATTCACAATCGGAAACAAAAATTTGGACCACAACGTGTGATGCAGCGACCGCTCGAAAACGATCAGCCGAGTGCAGCACCCGTGTGGGCAAGAGCTCGCGAAATTCCTCCAAGCAGCGGATAGTTCAGGGTTGTTTGGTGTCCAGTGTGTGAACACGCAAACAGATATTGACAGAGAGTGCCTCTGACTCCCACCATTCACAATCGGAAACAAAAATTTGGACCACAACGTGTGATGCAGCGGCCGCTCGAAAACGATCAGCCGAGTGCAGCACCCTTGTGGGCAAGAGCTCGCGAAATTCCTCCAAGCAGCGGATAGTTCAGGGTTGTTTGGTGTCCAGTGTGTGAACACGCAAACAGATATTGACAGAGAGTGCCTCTGACTCCCACCATTCACAATCGGAAACAAAAATTTGGACCACAACGTGTGATGCAGCGGCCGCTCGAAAACGATCAGCCGAGTGCAGCACCCGGTGGGCAAGAGCTCGCGAAATCCTCCAAGCAGC
>NW_897375.1:0-859 GCF_000209065.1 Trypanosoma cruzi | reverse complement strand
GGACGGCTTGAATTTGTGGAAAAAGGTGCCCTACACGGTCTGGTTTCTCGTATGGATTTGGACTTGGATTGGACGCTGAGGCACAGGGATGACTACGCAACACTGAGCTTGTCCTTGCGAGTAGGGAGTGTGAGTATACCCGTTTTGTTGTTTGGCACAATGCGTTGCCTGAGAGGAGTGTGGAACGCCGAAGTACCCTTTTCCGAGGCTTCAGTGCGAGAGTACCCATCGCCTGTGAAAACACGCGGCTTTTCAGTTGCCAGGTGGAAGGCACTTGTGAGAGTGTCCATCATTCCTGTTGAATTGTGTCCACCGAGTGGTGGGGCGCCATTGATAAGCTTTATCCTTGATAGCACTTCTGTTGTGTCAAGGCGGGAAACAACAGGGGAGGCTTTCCTGGAGGCTCGATCAGGGATACAGCAGCTCTCTCTCTGGGAATTTTCTTCGCAATCGCATGTTTCACTTTTACGGAATCGGCTCTCTGTGCTGGTGGTTGCTCGCACGGAGGATTTTTCAAGTGTGTCATGTGGCGTGTCTGTCTCCCCATGTGAGCTTTCTCTCTCCAGCGAGCAAATCAAGTGCGTTTTGTCCCTCTTGACATTTATGCAGGGATATGGCGACGCTGAGACGGTGCCGTATGCAGTGAGGCTGGAGAACTACCTGGGTGCAGAAGTGACGTTGCAGGATGCGACGGAACAATTTGTTTTTGGCGAGGGTCTCACCCTTGAAAAGAGAACATTGTCTTTCCCGGATTGTCTTCAGCTGATTGATGGAAAACGCGTGGATCATTTCGAAAAGGGCGAGATATCATTTTCCGACAATAAACATGCCGTTCTTCTTCATGCTGAGAAGGTGGCTG
>NW_897374.1:0-859 GCF_000209065.1 Trypanosoma cruzi | reverse complement strand
GGCAGCTGAATGCGGGGCACTGTATAGGGATACATTCTGACAGCGGGGTATGTGGTAGGCACATCGTTCTTTTTTTATGAGCTTGTGAAGAGAATGTTCTCAGGAAGACTAGCTGCCCAAATCAACATATTTTGATAAAACGAATATATATATATTTTTTTTTGCGATTCTTTGTTATTTTATGAATTTTTGGAAGACCGTGATTTATGGAAGCAAGAAACCGATATCGGTAAGACGAATTTTTTTATTTTTATTTTTTCCATCCCACCTGCCCCATTTGATTCCCCTCTTGCGGCGGGGTCTTGTGGCGGGAAGACCCCAAAGACTACCACTTCGTAACTGATAATATGTTTAATCCTATCAAAGTGCACCATGTCACTAGAGTGGCAACCAGAATATATTTGCTTGGGTTAATCCTTGGGGAATTGGCGAACCCACTGCTTTTTTATTTACCTCTTTTCTCCCACCTCGTCAATTGCTTTTAGATAAGTTTATTGTCCGGCCAGCATCCCGGGGGAATACTTTGGTTTATTTCTTTGAATACACCTACCTCCACGGCACTCCTGCCACCGCTGCGCAGCACTCACGCTCACACGCACACACACACACTCGGGCACGTCCCCTGCGTCTCTCTGCATCACCCTTCTCCCCCTTGCACCCTGCACTCCCTAGTTCGTTTACAAGATCTTAAGCAACTCACCTTGGCGATGGCGGCTCGGTCCATGGACCACACACAGTGGCTGGCGAAGCTTGTGGCCTTTGACACGACGAGCCGCAACTCGAACCTTGAGCTCATCCACTACTGCAAGGACTACCTGGAGGGGCTTGGTGTCAAGTGCACCCTGCTACACAACGCCGA
>NW_897373.1:0-859 GCF_000209065.1 Trypanosoma cruzi | reverse complement strand
AGTGAGAGAGCGCCATGCACCGCCCGCACACACACTCGTCTTTCACCCACTCTCTGTGTGTGTCCCCTTGCATGGACTCTCGCCCTCACCTCATCCCACGAAGCACACACATAATGTGCCCATTGTATATATTGCATGCACACCCATGCAGGCCCGTTGGTGCTCTCTTTTGCACGACACGCACCGCTGCCGTCCTGCCTGACTGCATGGGCGGAGCACCGTAACTGTTTCTGTTTTGTTTTTATTGCATTGAGTGGGCAACCTCTCTCTCTCTCCCTGTGTGTGTGTTTTGCTTTACGGGAGCAATGAGAGTGTGTGCGCTGGTCGTCCCACGCTTCGGCTTTTTGTTTTGTTTTTCATTGTTTTGTGGTTGAGAGCACCCATTCCGCGGGCTGCGTGTGTGTGTTTGTGTGTGATGATATGAGTAATTTGTGCGTGTGTGCTATCTGCCTCTCTCTGCCGTTGCTTTCTTCTGACTCTCTTGTGGCGCACAGCTGCTCTGCAATTATAGGCGCTGCCAAACACACAAGCACATGCACACACATGCCGTGTTTAAAACGCTGAGAATGCACGCACGCACAGGATTGTGGCTGCGGAGGCCCTCGCGAGGGGCGAAGAAGCCTGCGTTTTGTTTTTTTGACATGTTGCTAGTTGTGTGCTGACGCGTGACGAATAACAACACGCCCCAATAAGCAGAAAAGAAGTAAAACAAAATGGCACTGAGCGGCACACCGGTAAGCCAAAAATACGCAATCACCAATAAAAAAGCCGGCGATCACCCAGCAGGCACATCAAGCCTCCTAAAACCAACCTGGAATAGACAAAAAAAGGGGGGGGGGGGCAATCATAGAAAACAAAG
>NW_897372.1:0-859 GCF_000209065.1 Trypanosoma cruzi | reverse complement strand
AACAGCGGTGCCCAACACCGTGAGCGGCAGTCCACATCCTTGCATGCCCCAACGCTGTGGTGTTTGACTGTCAGCCAGGCGTCAGACAACAAGAGAGTCTTGTGCTGGCAGTACAACACACGGAGCTGCAGTGAATGACTCGGGCGGCGACGCATCCATTTGTCGAAAGGCAGTGAAAAGGAGTCGGGCAAAATAATGCCGGCTGCACTCACAACACCATGTCCACAGCCAAAGCATGCGACGTGATGTGTGCCTCACTGGTGCCGTGAAATGCCTGCAGACGACGTCACTAGTGGAGGCATGCCACCCATGATCAGCGGACAGACAATAATCGGCATGGGAGGCCACAAAAGGCAGCAGCGACGCCAACAACAGGAGCAGCCCTCTCTCTCTCTCTCTGTTGCCTCCGAGAAGTAAATATTCCACCAGCCACAGCTGACTGTGCCATCGTGACGCTCCATGCACGTCGTGGCTGCGTCAACACATCCTGTTCCCTGCAGCGCCTCAAAAGATGCCTCACTCCGTCCACTAAGTGCATCGATGTGGGCCGTGCCTCGGCTGTTCGTGGGGACCACAGCTATGTGAGGGTCACCGAGTCGCAGCATGTTTGTTGTGACGTTGTTGCATGGCACCTGTACACACGCAGCGCCTGCATCCCTCCCTTTTGTGTTCGCCCTCCGCCGGAGTGGCCACACACACGGAATTGCAGCAGCAGCACAATAGCGCAAGGACCAACACGGCGCACACCACACGAAGCCGCACCGTCACCATCGTCATCATCGCAGTCATCATCACCCGCAGTGGAGTCGCTGGTGTCAGTGAGCCGATCCGTGAGCCAGAAGGAAAAGGAATGAACAGG
>NW_897371.1:0-859 GCF_000209065.1 Trypanosoma cruzi | reverse complement strand
GAGTAATTTGCGTGTGTGCTTATCTGCCTCTCTCTGCCGTTGCTTTCTTCAGACTCTCTTGTGGCGCACAGCTGCTCTGCAAGTATAGGCGCTGACAAACACACACACACATGCACACACATGCCGTGCTTAAAACGCTGAGAATGCACGCACGCACAGGATTGTGGCTGCCGAGGCCCTCGCGAGGGGGAAAAAACCTGCATTTTTTTTTTTTGACATGTTGCTCGGTGTGTGCTGACGCGTGACGAATAGCAACACGCCCCAATAAGCAGAAAAGAAGTAAAACAAAATGGCGCTGAGCGGCACACCGGTAAGCCAAAAATACGCAATCACCAATAAAAAAGCCGGCGATCACCCAGCAGGCACATCAAGCGTCCTCAAAACCAACCTGGAACAGACAAAAAAAAAGAGACAATCATAGAAAACAAAGATCCCCGCCCCCAAACAGGAAAAACATTAAAGAAAACGCGATTCTTTTTTTTGTCCTTACTGCCGGGGTTGGCCGCCGCAAGAAATAAAAAATGGTAGGGCGGTGGCCCCGGACGCTAGATACGGCACGACGTGTCGAATTATCCAAGTTGCAGCGGCTGCCCCGGACGTTAGATACGGGACGACGTGTCGAATTATCCAAGTTGCAGCGGCTGCCCCGGACGTTAGATACAGCACGACGTGTCGAATTATCCAAGTTGCAGCGGTGGCCTCGGGCGTTAGATATATGACGACTTACAGTAGTAACCACGCTGCGGCTGCGCATCCTAAACACGTCTTTTTCGTTTTCCAGGGGACAACGCAAATGTGCTCGATTGTTCGAAGATCGACATTAATACTTTACGTGAAAAGGAGTCGCGCGACCGCATTT
>NW_897370.1:0-859 GCF_000209065.1 Trypanosoma cruzi | reverse complement strand
CGATGGCACTGTTCACCGACCTCGGCTACTACAAGGCAAACTTCGAGATGGCGGAGCCGATGAGCTGGGGCAGCGGAGCCGGCTGCGCGCTGCTGACCGACAAGTGCGTGACGGACGGTGCCACGCTGTACCCTGATATGTTCTGCACCGACTCGAGCGACGCCACTCTGCGGTGCACGTCTGATCGCCAGTCGCTGGGGACCTGCGCAATTTACCAGGACGATAACATCCCACCGGAGTTCCAGTACTTCGCCACCAAGCAGGGCTCCAGGCGAGGGGCCATGATGGAGTACTGCCCCTTCATCGCGCCAATGAATGGCACTGGGTGCATGGATGGCGACGAGGCCATCATGCCTGGGAGCGTTGTTGGCCCGTCCTCACGCTGCTTGACTGGGGAGAACCTTCGGATGGGCAGTACGGTTGTTGGTGACGTGTGCGTGCAGTTGAGGTGCGGTGAGGGCACGCTAAGTGTGCGGTACAGGGGCAGCGAGGAGTGGCATCCCTGTGCACCGGGACAGACGCTGACGCCCCCGGCGCCATTCACGGCGGGCAGCATAAGATGCCCCTTGTTCAGCGATGTCTGCCTCACCATGTTGAAGCACAGTGATGCGAGCAGCACCGACGTGGAAAGCCACCCGAAACACCTTGCGATGATCAGAAATAATGATGGCAGCGCTTTGGCGGTCACTTCTGCGCCGCTTCTTCTCCTCCTCATTGTGATCGGCACGGTGATTGTCGCACCCTGACCCGTACCTGTTGCCGACACCGCGCCTCCCCTGCTCCATGG
Organism: Trypanosoma cruzi; assembly: GCF_000209065.1. Taxonomy (NCBI): domain Eukaryota; phylum Euglenozoa; class Kinetoplastea; order Trypanosomatida; family Trypanosomatidae; genus Trypanosoma; species Trypanosoma cruzi. Next base: position 72 of record NW_897370.1, on the reverse strand, counting down.
GCCTCTCTTGGAATCCTTTTGCTATAGGAGCTCAGACATTTTCTTTCTTTTTTTTTTTCTTGTTTTTTATTG
>NW_897369.1:0-859 GCF_000209065.1 Trypanosoma cruzi | reverse complement strand
CAGAGAGTGCCTCTGACTCCCACCATTCACAATCGGAAACAAAAATTTGGACCACAACGTGCGATGCAGCAGCCGCTCGAAAACGATCAGCCGAGTGCAGCACCCGTGTGGGCAAGAGCTCGCGAAATTCCTCCAAGCAGCGGATAGTTCAGGGTTGTTTGGTGTCCAGTGTGTGAACACGCAAACAGATATTGACAGAGAGTGCCTCTGACTCCCACCATTCACAATCGGAAACAAAAATTTGGACCACAACGTGTGATGCAGCAGCCGCTCAAAAACGATCAGCCGAGTGCAGCACCCTTGTAGGCAAGAGCTCGCGAAATTCCTCCAAGCAGCGGATAATTCAGGGTTTTTTGGTGTCCAGTGTGTGAACACGCAAACAGATATTGACAGAGAGTGCCTCTGACTCCCACCATTCACAATCGGAAACAAAAATTTGGACCACAACGTGTGATGCAGCAGCCGCTCGAAAACGATCAGCCGAGTGCAGCACCCGTGTGGGCAAGAGCTCGCGAAATTCCTCCAAGCAGCGGATAGTTCAGGGTTGTTTGGTGTTCAGTGTGTGAACACGCAAACAGATATTGACAGAGAGTGCCTCTGACTCCCACCATTCACAATCGGAAACAAAAATTTGGACCACAACGTGTGATGCAGCGGCCGCTCGAAAACGATCAGCCGAGTGCAGCACCCGTGTGGGCAAGAGCTCGCGAAATTCCTCCAAGCAGCGGATAGTTCATGGTTGTTTGGTGTCCAGTGTATGAACACGCAAACCGATATTGACAGACAGTGCCTCTGACTCCCACCATTCACAATCGGAAACAAAAATTGGACCACAACGTGCGATGCAGCAGCCGCTCGA
>NW_897368.1:0-859 GCF_000209065.1 Trypanosoma cruzi | reverse complement strand
GGTGCTGCACTCGGCTGATCGATTTCGAGCGGCCGCTGCATCACACGTTGTGGTCCAAATTTTTGTTTCCGATTGTGAATGGTGGGAGTCAGAGGCACTCTCTGTCAATATCTGTTTGCGTGTCCACACACTGGACACCAAACAACCCTGAATTATCCGCTGCTTGGAGGAATTTCGCGAGCTCTTGCCCACACGGGTGCTGCACTCGGCTGATCGATTTCGAGCGGCTGCTGCAGCACACGTTGTGGTCCAAATTTTTGTTTCCGATTGTGAATGGTGGGAGTCAGAGACACTCTCTGTCAATATCTGTTTGCGTGTTCACACACTGGACACCAAACAACCCTGAATTATCCGCTGCTTGGAGGAATTTCGCGAGCTCTTGCCCACACGGGTGCTGCACTCGGCTGATCGATTTCGAGCGGCTGCTGCATCACACGTTGTGGTCCAAATTTTTGTTTCCGATTGTGAATGGTGGGAGTCAGAGGCACTCTCTGTCAATATCTGTTTGCGTGTTCACACACTGGACACCAAACAACCCTGAACTATCCGCTGCTTGGAGGAATTTCGCGAGCTCTTGCCCACACGGGTGCTGCACTCGGCTGATCGATTTCGAGCGGCTGCTGCATCACACGTTGTGGTCCAAATTTTTGTTTCCGATTGTGAATGGTGGGAGTCAGAGACACTCTCTGTCACTATCTGTTTGCGTGTTCACACACTGGACACCAAACAACTCTGAACTATCCGCTGCTTGGAGGAATTTCGCGAGCTCTTGCCCACACGGGTGCTGCACTCGGCTGATCGATTTCGAGCGGCTGCTGCAGCACACGTTGTGGTCCAAATTTTTTGTTTCCGATTGTGA
>NW_897367.1:0-859 GCF_000209065.1 Trypanosoma cruzi | reverse complement strand
CCTTCCCTCAAACACCGCATCTTTAATCATAGTGGAAACGTCAATTCCAAGTTATTTTCTTTCTCGCCTTGCCCTTTCTTCCTCCTCCTGCCTCTCTCCTCTCAGGTACCTGAGAGCAGGCTGTGTTTATTTGTGCCATTGCAGGAGGAGTGACCGTATCCTTTCCTTCAAAGTCCCTCCATACCCTGAGAGTGACAATAAATTCTTTTTTAGGCTTATTTGAAGCCTCCAACAGCATGTAAAGCTCCTCACGCTCTTTTTCCAGCTCTTGGTATTATGGCGGCGATGCCTTTATTGCCCTCAATAACATTCCTTCTTGGATGAACTCATTGGGGCTAATTAAAAAGTCCTTCATGTAGACGTTCTCATTGAATTCCTCAACCCCCCTGCCGTCAAAATAATTCCAAAGAAAATCATTCAGCCACATTTTGGTGATGCGTTCCTTTCCCTCCAGCAGCACCCTTTCCAGCCGACTGTAAGGGGTCCACTGCGGTCGCCGCGTGTCCGCCACTCCTCTGCAAGTTGCAGCATCGGAACCATCGCTGGAGCCGCCGCAAGGCGCCCTCACAACACCCGTGCGATGAAGCATCCCACTCGCACCGCCCAACTGCGGCCAGCAGGCACCGATGGCTCCAAAGGACAGCCGCGGCTGTTTCCTCCCGCAGCCCCAATGGCGTTGGGCGGGGTGGTCGCACGGCGAGGTGGTCGGTACGCCATGCAGCCGCACTGCAACACCTGCCGGCGAAACAGTCAAGGCCCACCGCCTCCGCAGCAGCACGGCGTGCAATCGACCACAACGCCGCCACATTATCGTCCTTTTAATTTATTTAAATTTATTCACGTTGTCTGTCTGTTTGCC
>NW_897366.1:0-859 GCF_000209065.1 Trypanosoma cruzi | reverse complement strand
CCCTGAATTATCCGCTGCTTGGAGGAGTTTCGCGAGATCTTGCCCACAAGGGTGCTGCAGTCGGATAATCGTTTTCGAGCGGCTGCTGCACCACACGCTGTGGTCTAAATTTTTGTTTCGAATTATGAATGGTGGTGGTCAGAGGCACTCTCTTTCAATGTCTGTTTGCGTGTTCACACACTGGACGCCAAACAACCCTGAACTATCCGCTGCTTGGAGGAGTTTCGCGAGATCTTGCCCACAAGGGTGCTGCAGTCGGATAATCGTTTTCGAGCGGCTGCTGCACCACACGCTGTGGTCTAAATTTTTGTTTCGAATTATGAATGGTGGTGGTCAGAGGCACTCTCTTTCAATGTCTGTTTGCGTGTTCACACACTGGACGCCAAACAACCCTGAACTATCCGCTGCTTGGAGGAATGTCGCGAGATCTTGCCCACAAGGGTGCTGCAGTCGGATAATCGTTTTCGAGTGGCTGCTGCACCACACGCTGTGGTCTAAATTTTTGTTTCGAATTATGAATGGTGGTGGTCAGAGGCACTCTCTTTCAATGTCTGTTTGCGTGTTCACACACTGGACGCCAAACAACCCTGAACTATCCGCTGCTTGGAGGAATGTCGCGAGATCTTGCCCACAAGGGTGCTGCAGTCGGATAATCGTTTTCGAGCGGCTGCTGCACCACACGCTGTGGTCTAAATTTTTGTTTCGAATTATGAATGGTGGTGGTCAGAGGCACTCTCTTTCAATGTCTGTTTGCGTGTTCACACACTGGACGCAAACAACCCTGAACTATCCGCTGCTTGGAGGAATGTCGCGAGATCTTGCCCACCAGGGTGCTGCAATCCGATAATCGTTTTCGAGC
>NW_897365.1:0-859 GCF_000209065.1 Trypanosoma cruzi | reverse complement strand
TGCGGGAATCGAACCCGCGTCCCCGGATGACATTGTGAGCGTGTTTGCCACTGAGCTAAAAAAATGCGGTCGCGCGACTCCTTTTCACGTAAAGTATTAATGTCGATCTTCGAACAATCGAGCACATTTGCGTTGTCCCCTGGAAAACGAAAAAGACGTGTTTAGGATGCGCAGCCGCAGCGTGGTTACTACTGTAAGTCGTCATATATCTAACGCCCGAGGCCACCGCTGCAGCTTGGATAATTCGACACGTCGTCCCGTATCTAACGTCCGGGGCAGCCGCTGCAACTTGGATAATTCGCACGTCGTGCTGTATCTAGCGTCCGGGGCCACCGCCCTACCATTTTTTATTTCTTGCGGCGGCCAACCCCGGCAGTAAGGACAAAAAAAAGAATCGCGTTTTCTTTAATGTTTTTCCTGTTTGGGGGCGGGGATCTTTGTTTTCTATGATTGTCTCTTTTTTTTTGTCTGTTCCAGGTTGGTTTTGAGGACGCTTGATGTGCCTGCTGGGTGATCGCCGGCTTTTTTATTGGTGATTGCGTATTTTTGGCTTACCGGTGTGCCGCTCAGCGCCATTTTGTTTTACTTCTTTTCTGCTTATTGGGGCGTGTTGTTATTCTTCACGCGTCAGCACACACCGAGCAACATGTCAAAAAAAAAAAATGCAGGTTTTTTCCCCCTCGCGAGGGCCTCGGCAGCCACAATCCTGTGCGTGCGTGCATTCTCAGCGTTTTAAGCACGGCATGTGTGTGCATGTGTGTGTGTGTTTGTCAGCGCCTATACTTGCAGAGCAGCTGTGCGCCACAAGAGAGTCTGAAGAAAGCAACGGCAGAGAGAGGCAGATAAGCACACACGCAAA
>NW_897364.1:0-859 GCF_000209065.1 Trypanosoma cruzi | reverse complement strand
CCCAAGATCAAAGCCAAGCCAAGCAACCTAACCACACTTTATTACTATTTGTTTTTTTTGTTTTTCGCAGACAAGGATGGCAACCCCGAAGCAGGCAGCGAAGAAGGCGTCCAAGAAGCGCAGCGGCGGCCGCTCCGCGAAGGCCGGTCTGATCTTCCCCGTGGGCCGTGTGGGCTCGCTGCTGCGCCGCGGCCAGTATGCCCGCCGCATCGGCGCGTCGGGCGCTGTGTACATGGCGGCGGTGCTGGAGTACCTGACAGCCGAGCTGCTGGAGCTGTCCGTGAAGGCGGCGAGCCAGCAGGCAAAGAAGCCGAAGCGCCTGACACCCCGCACGGTGACGCTTGCCGTGCGCCACGACGACGACCTCGGCACGCTCCTGAAGGATGTGACGCTGTCGCGTGGTGGTGTGATGCCGAGCCTGAACAAGGCGCTGGCGAAGAAGCACAAGAGCAGCAAGAAGTCGAGGGCGACGCCCAGCGCTTAGAGCGGCCTTCAGGCCAAGCGCAGAGACGGGGCGCAACATGTTAGATGCACCTGGGTGGCCGTCGTCGCTGAGCCACGGTGACCCACACGTAGCCCCATAGAATATGATTGTTTTTTCGTTGTTTTCTTCTTGTTTTCTACGGCCTCTCCTCCCACTGTTGTGTAGGTCTCTGCGGCGCCTTGGCGTCGGCGCTTGGCCGCATTGTGGCGTGCCGTGCGCTTTTTCCTCTGCTTTGGCCGCAGGTTCTTCTGCCCCCGCCCTTCTCTCCTCCCTTTGTTTCCCAAGATCAAAGCCAAGCCAAGCAACCTAACCACACTTTATTACTATTTGTTTTTTTTGTTTTTCGCAGACAAGGATGGCAACCCCGAAGCAGGC
>NW_897363.1:0-859 GCF_000209065.1 Trypanosoma cruzi | reverse complement strand
CTGCCGTCCTGCCTGGCTGCATGGGCGGAGCACCGTAACTGTGTCTGTTTTGTTTTCATTGCATTGAGTGGGCGACCTCTCTCTCTCTCCCTGTGTGTGTGTTTTGCTTTACGGGAGCAATGAGAGTGTGTGTGCGCTGGTAGTCCCACGCTTCGGCTTTTTGTTTTGTTTTTCTTTTTGATTTTGTGGTTGAGTGCACCCATTCCGCGGCTGCGTGTGTGTGTGTGTGATGATATGAGTAATTTGCGTGTGTGCTTATCTGCCTCTCTCTGCCGTTGCTTTCTTCAGACTCTCTTGTGGCGCACAGCTGCTCTGCAAGTATAGGCGCTGACAAACACACACACACATGCACACACATGCCGTGCTTAAAACGCTGAGAATGCACGCACGCACAGGATTGTGGCTGCCGAGGCCCTCGCGAGGGGGAAAAAACCTGCATTTTTTTTTTTTTGACATGTTGCTCGGTGTGTGCTGACGCGTGACGAATAACAACACGCCCCAATAAGCAGAAAAGAAGTAAAACAAAATGGCGCTGAGCGGCACACCGGTAAGCCAAAAATACGCAATCACCAATAAAAAAGCCGGCGATCACCCAGCAGGCACATCAAGCGTCCTCAAAACCAACCTGGAACAGACAAAAAAAAAGAGGCAATCATAGAAAACAAAGATCCCCGCCCCCAAACAGGAAAAACATTAAAGAAAACGCGATTCTTTTTTTTGTCCTTACTGCCGGGGTTGGCCGCCGCAAGAAATAAAAAATGGTAGGGCGGTGGCCCCGGACGCTAGATACGGGACGACGTGTCGAATTATCCAAGTTGCAGCGGCTGCCCCGGACGTTAGATACGGGACGACGTGTCGA
>NW_897362.1:0-859 GCF_000209065.1 Trypanosoma cruzi | reverse complement strand
TCCGGGGCAGCCGCTGCAACTTGGATAATTCGACACGTCGTCCTGTATCTAGCGTCCGGGGCCACCGCCCTACCATTTTTTATTTCTTGCGGCGGCCAACCCCGGCAGTAAGGACAAAAAAAAGAATCGCGTTTTCTTTAATGTTTTTCCTGTTTGGGGGCGGGGATCTTTGTTTTCTATGATTGCCTCTTTTTTTTTGTCTGTTCCAGGTTGGTTTTGAGGACGCTTGATGTGCCTGCTGGGTGATCGCCGGCTTTTTTATTGGTGATTGCGTATTTTTGGCTTACCGGTGTGCCGCTCAGCGCCATTTTGTTTTACTTCTTTTCTGCTTATTGGGGCGTGTTGTTATTCGTCACGCGTCAGCACACACCGAGCAACATGTCAAAAAAAAAAAAATGCAGGTTTTTTCCCCCTCGCGAGGGCCTCGGCAGCCACAATCCTGTGCGTGCGTGCATTCTCAGCGTTTTAAGCACGGCATGTGTGTGCATGTGTGTGTGTGTTTGTCAGCGCCTATACTTGCAGAGCAGCTGTGCGCCACAAGAGAGTCTGAAGAAAGCAACGGCAGAGAGAGGCAGATAAGCACACACGCAAATTACTCATATCATCACACACACACACACGCAGCCGCGGAATGGGTGCACTCAACCACAAAATCAAAAAGAAAAACAAAACAAAAAGCCGAAGCGTGGGACTACCAGCGCACACACACTCTCATTGCTCCCGTAAAGCAAAACACACACACAGGGAGAGAGAGAGAGGTCGCCCACTCAATGCAATGAAAACAAAACAGAAACAGTTACGGTGCTCCGCCCATGCAGCCAGGCAGGACGGCAGCGGTGCGTTCGTGCAAAAGAGAGCA
>NW_897361.1:0-859 GCF_000209065.1 Trypanosoma cruzi | reverse complement strand
AAACAAAGTCGCGTGAAATCGACAGGAACTCCCCGCCCAAAACAAATTTAAAAGGTAGCGTTTTACAAGGGGGAATCCGCTTTTCCGACGACGGCACGGACGCCTCGCAGGAATTTCTTGCAAATCTCCCTTCGCAGGTCCGCAATAAAACGCAGCGGAATAAAAATAGAGCGCAAAGACGCAAAAAAATAATCCTCCCAACCGACCAGGTGGCAAGCCGCCCTCGCGCAAGTGGACAAAACACAACTTCACTCCGGTCTTGTGGTGGTGGTCGTCTCGCAACATTTTTTTCCTTCTCGTCGCAGTGCACATCCCCCTCCCACAAATCATTTGTTCGGGCCATGTTCCTGCGGCCAAACATCGCGCTGCTGGATCCCGCGGCACAGTCCTCGGCACAGAAGTAAGTGAGGGGAGGAACAGGGACCGCAGAAGGTGCGAGCACATCCGAATTCGGTGGCGGTCGCTGCAGTGAAGATTGACGTCCCACGCGGTGTCCCTTTTCTAGGTCCGGCCCTCACCGTGCCATGCTCTCAGCGTGCGGTGCGCCGGCCGCTCCGAACATCCACACGTGCTTGCGTCTCACCGTCGCTCCCAGCCCCGTTCGTTGGCTGCATCAGGGATGCCGCCATCCGGAGACGGGCATAAGGACGTTGCATCCAACAAAACCTTCAGAGGCACCCGGTGGGCCAACGACGACCATCACTGCGGGATGTGTGGCCCTTCCGCCGCTCACCTCAAATTGCACTTCTACGCCTCCTCGAGCAGCAGCAGCAGCATAAATAAACCGGTCCACTAGGGGCCGTCACCAGCCATTGCAGGAAGACCACTGTGCCCCAGTGCTATAAAACCCGAATTGCAT
>NW_897360.1:0-859 GCF_000209065.1 Trypanosoma cruzi | reverse complement strand
GGCTGCTGCACCACACGTTGTGGTCTATGTTTTTGTTTCGAATTATGAATGGCGGGAGTCAGAGGCACTCTTTTTCAATGTATGTTTGCGTGTGCACACACTGGACACCAAACAACCCTGAACTATCCGCTGCTTGGAGGAATTTCGCGAGCTCTTGCCCACAATGGTGCTGCACTCGGCGGATCGTTTTCGAGCGGCTGCTGCACCACACGTTGTGCTCTAAATTTTTGTTTTGAATTATGAATGGCGGGAGTCAGAGGCACTCTTTTTCAATGTATGTTTGCGTGTTCACACACTGGACACCAAACAACCCTGAACTATCCGCTGCTTGGAGGAATTTCGCGAGCTCTTGCCCACAATGGTGCTGCACTCGGCGGATCGTTTTCGAGCGGCTGCTGCACCACACGTTGTGGTCTATGTTTTTGTTTCCAACTATGAATGGCGGGAGTCAGAGGCACTCTTTTTCAATGTATGTTTGCGTGTGCACACACTGGACACCAAACAACCCTGAACTATCCGCTTCATGGAGGAATTTCGCGAGCTCTTGCCCACAATGGTGCTGCACTCGGCGGATCGTTTTCGAGCGGCTGCTGCACCACACGTTGTGGTCTATGTTTTTGTTTCGAATTATGAATGGCGGGAGTCAGAGGCACTCTCTTTCAATGTATGTTTGCGTGTGCACACACTGGACACCAAACAACCCTGAACTATCCGCTGCTTGGAGGAATTTCGCGAGCTCTTGCCCACAAGGGTGCTGCAGTCGGCGGATCGTTTTCGAGCAGCTGCTGCACCACACGCTGTGGTCTAAATTTTTGTTTTGAATTATGAATGGCGGGAGTCAGAGGCACTCTCTTTCAAT
>NW_897359.1:0-859 GCF_000209065.1 Trypanosoma cruzi | reverse complement strand
CCGTAAAGCAAAACACACACACAGAGGGAGAGAGAGAGAGGTCGCCCACTCAATGCAATAAAACAAAACAGAAACAGTTACGGTGCTCCGTCCATGCAGCCAGGCAGGACGGCAGCGGTGCGTGTCGTGCAAAAGAGAGCACCAACGGGCCTGCATGGGTGTGCATGCATATATACAATGGGCACATTATTGTGTGTGCTTCGTGGGGTGAGGTGAGGGCGAGAGTCCATGCAAGGGGACACACACACACACAGAGAGAAGGAAGAGTGTGTGTGCGGGCGGTGCATGGCTCTCTCACACTCACTCTCACGCGGCCACCACCGCAGCCGCAGCCGCACAAACCACGAAACAGATGGAATCAGTGCGATTGCAGAACTCGCACACCGTCCTGCAAACCAGAAGTTTAAAGAGCAATATGAAACAAGAATTCAAAAAAAAAATGGAAAAAACTTAGGCTTCTGCGGGAATCGAACCCGCGTCCCCGGATGACATTGTGAGCGTGTTTGCCACTGAGCTATAAAAATGCGGTCGCGCGACCCCTTTTCACGTAAAGTATTAATTTCGATCTTCGAACAATCGAGCACATTTGCGTTGTCCCCTGGAAAACGAAAACGACATGTTTAGGGTGCGCCGCCGCAGCGTGGTTACTACGATAAGTTCGTCATATATCTCTCGTACGGGGCCGCAGCCGCAGCGTGGTTACTACGATTCGTCGTGTTGTATCCAACGTCCGGGGCAGCCGCTGCAACTTGGATAATTCGACACGTCGTCCTGTATCTAACGTCCGGGGCAGCCGCTGCAAACTTGGATAATTCGACACGTCGTGTTGTATCCAACGTCCGGGGCCACCGCCCTACCA
>NW_897358.1:0-859 GCF_000209065.1 Trypanosoma cruzi | reverse complement strand
TTTCTTTTTTTTGATTTAGGCTCCTTCACCCTCTTCCGTTTTTTTTTTTTTTGAATGCCGCGGGACGTAGCCCTCTGGGCGGCTCGTGGTGCGCGTGTGGTTTTCATGACGGGCCGCACGTGAAGTATAGAGGGAGTCTGATTGCTGTGCGGGTGGAGGTGCCCGATGCTCTCGCCCTGTTTGTGTGTCTGTGTGTTTGGCTGCAGCTGCTCTTGCCGGCTCTCCGCTGATGTGCTCTTTTTCCTCTCATTTTCTCCTGCGCTTTTCGACTGCTCGCGCAAGATCTCTGCGAACAAGCAACCAGAACCAAGTACGAACCAAGCCATGGCCACCCCCAAGAGCTCGTCGGCGAACCGCAAAAAGGGCGGCAAGAGGTCGCACCGCAAGCCGAAGCGGACGTGGAATGTCTACATCAGCCGCTCGCTCAAGTCGATCAACAACCATATGTCGATGTCCGGCCGGACGATGAAGATTGTGAACTCGTTCGTGAACGACCTCTTTGAGCGCATTGCGTCCGAGGCCGCCACGGTGGTGCGCGTCAACAAGAAGCGCACACTGGGTGCACGCGAGCTGCAGACGGCGGTGCGCCTCGTGCTGCCGGCGGACCTGGCGAAGCACGCAATGGCGGAGGGCACCAAGGCGGTGTCGCACGCCTCTAGTTAGATCCTTTGTGGCGTTTCTTGTTTTTACAAGCGTCTAGAAGCACTTTTTTTCGTTTTCTTTTTTTTGATTTAGGCTCCTTCACCCTCTTCTTTTTTTTTTTTTTTTGATGCCGCGGGACGTAGCCCTCTGGGCGGCTCGTGGTGCGCGTGTGGTTTTCATGACGGGCCGCACGTGAAGTATAGAGGGAGTCTGATCG
>NW_897357.1:0-859 GCF_000209065.1 Trypanosoma cruzi | reverse complement strand
GTTTTCGAGCGGCTGCTGCACCACACGCTGTGGTCTAAATTTTTGTTTCGAATTATGAATGGCGGTAGTCAGAGGCACTCTCTTTCAATGTATGTTTGCGTGTGCACACACTGGACACCAAACAACCCTGAACTATCCGCTGCTTGGAGGAATTTCGCGAGCTCTTGCCCACAAGGGTGCTGCAGTCGGCGGATCGTTTTCGAGCGGCTGCTGCACCACACGCTGTGGTCTAAATTTTTGTTTCGAATTATGAATGGCGGGAGTCAGAGGCACTCTCTTTCAATGTATGTTTGCGTGTGCACACACTGGACACCAAACAACCCTGAACTATCCGCTGCTTGGAGGAATTTCGCGAGCTCTTGCCCACAATGGTGCTGCAGTCGGCGGATCGTTTTCGAGCGGCTGCTGCACCACACGCTGTGGTCTAAATTTTTGTTTTGAATTATGAATGGCGGGAGTCAGAGGCACTCTCTTTCAATGTATGTTTGCGTGTGCACACACTGGACACCAAACAACCCTGAATTATCCGCTTCTTGGAGGAGTTTCGCGAGCTCTTGCCCACAATGGTGCTGCACTCGGCGGATCGTTTTCGAGCGGCTGCTGCACCACACGTTGTGGTCTAAATTTTTGTCTTGAATTATGAATGGCGGGAGTCAGAGACACTCTCTTTCAATGTATGTTTGCGTGTGCACACACTGGACACCAAACAACCCTGAATTATCCGCTGCTTGGAGGAATTTCGCGAGCTCTTGCCCACAATGGTGCTGCAGTCGGCGGATCGTTTTCGAGCGGCTGCTGCACCACACGCTGTGGTCTAAATTTTTGTTTCGAATTATGAATGGCGGGAGTCAGAGGCACT
>NW_897356.1:0-859 GCF_000209065.1 Trypanosoma cruzi | reverse complement strand
ACCGGCGTCGCCCTGCCCGGAGTGGCTGCACACACACACACACACACACACGTATGACTGCGGGCGGCGGCTGGCTGCCTCGCGGGACTCATCCACATTCATTGGTGTAGTATAAATATGTAAGACGTGCATCGGGTCATAATCATCAGCCTCGTTAGGTGGAAGACGCATCACTAATCACAGTCACGCACTCCGTCGAGCCAAGTCTCCGCGCCGCAAGGGTGGGAGGGTGCAGTCAAGCATCAGCTGGTGTTCTTAGATTCCTGTGGGTCACTCACGCGGGGTCGGCAAATGTGCAAACAGCTTGTGGTCATCACTGTCACGGCGGGACGACGGGAGAGGTGGGTTAGGGTTAGGGGTGGGCACGCCGCTTCAGTGGTACGAGTAACAGTTGAGGTAGTATGCACACGGCATCTTGTCGTCAACCTGCGCCAGGCGCCTTCCGATGGTAATTCCATTTTCACACATCATTTGCGGCACAGTGTCCCATAGCGCTGCAGCAGCCGCAGCACAAGGGAGAGGAGAAGAGAGAGGGAGAGAGCCAGTCACGGGTGCCATCAGCTGGTAGTGCATGTTATCGATTATCTCCAGTCACGTACCACGCTCGGAGTGAGTATTGAATTGAATGCATCATGCGGCGGGCACACAACCAGCAAACGGGGCTCTCGCGCGTGCTTCGTACCGTCGCACCGCACTGTCTGCGGGGACGCATAGCGACACCGCTGCCTCGGCCACGGGGAAAGGGGGTGCTCCGTCCGTGACTGTCCACCCGCTAAGCACAGCAGTTGGACGGGGCGCGCACGGCCTGGCGGTTACGCGGGCTGCTCACGACAGTCTCTGCACCGCATCACGCAGCACC
>NW_897355.1:0-859 GCF_000209065.1 Trypanosoma cruzi | reverse complement strand
GTTGTTTGGTGTCCAGAGTGTGAACACGCAAACAGACATTGAAAGAGAGTGTCTCAGACTACCACCATCCATAATTCGCAACAAAAATTTAGACCACAGCATGTGGTGCAGCAGCCGCTCGAAAACGATCCGCCGACTGCAGCACCACTGTGGGCAAGATCTCGCGAAGTTCCTCCAAGCAGCGGATAGTTCAGGGTTGTTTGGTGTCCGGAGTGTGAACACGCAAACAGACATTGAAAGAGAGTGTCTCTGACCACCACCATTCATAATTCGAAACAAAAATTTAGACCACAGCATGTGGTGCAGCAGCCGCTCGAAAACGATCCGCCGACTGCAGCACCACTGTGGGCAAGATCTCGCGAAATTCCTCCAAGCAGCGGATAGTTCAGGGTTGTTTGGTGTCCAGTGTGTGAACACGCAAACAGACATTGAAAGAGAGTGTCTCTGACCACCACCATTCATAATTCGCAACAAAAATTTAGACCACAGCATGTGGTGCAGCAGCCGCTCGAAAACGATCCGCCGACTGCAGCACCACTGTGGGCAAGATCTCGCGAAATTCCTCCAAGCAGCGGATAATTCAGGGTTGTTTGGTGTCCGGAGTGTGAACACGCAAACAGACATTGAAAGAGAGTGTCTCTGACCACCACCATTCATAATTCGCAACAAAAATTTAGACCACAACGTGTGGTGCAGCAGCCGCTCGAAAACGATCCGCCGACTGCAGCACCACTGTGGGCAAGATCTCGCGAAGTTCCTCCAAGCAGCGGATAGTCCAGGGTTGTTTGGTGTCCAGTGTGTGAACACGCAAACAGACATTGAAAGAGAGTGTCTCTGACCACCACCATTCATAATTCGC
>NW_897354.1:0-859 GCF_000209065.1 Trypanosoma cruzi | reverse complement strand
TTCAGGGTTGTTTGGCGTCCAGTGTGTGAACACGCAAACAGATAGTGACAGAGAGTGCCTCTGACCACCACCATTCATAATTCGAAACAAAAATTTAGACCACAGCGTGTGGTGCAGCGGCCACTCGAAAACGATCCGCCGACTGCAGCACCCATGTGGGCAAGATCCCGCGAAATTCCTCCAAGCAGCGGATAGTTCAGGGTTGTTTGGCGTCCAGTGTGTGAACACGCAAACAGATAGTGACAGAGAGTGCCTCTGACCACCACCATTCATAATTCGAAACAAAAATTTAGACCACAGCGTGTGGTGCAGCGGCCGCTCGAAAACGATCCGCCGACTGCAGCACCCATGTGGGCAAGATCCCGCGAAATACCTCCAAGCAGCGGATAGTTCAGGGTTGTTTGGTGTCCAGTGTGTGAACACGCAAACAGATAGTGACAGAGAGTGCCTCTGACCACCACCATTCATAATTCGAAACAAAAATTTAGACCACAGCGTGTGGTGCAGCAGCCGCTCGAAAACGATCCGCCGACTGCAGCACCCTTGTGGGCAGGAGCTCGCGAAATTCCTCCAAGCAGCGGATAGTTCAGGGTTGTTTGGCGTCCAGTGTGTGAACACGCAAACAGACATTGAAAGAGAGTGTCTCTGACTCCCACCATTCATAATTCGAAACAAAAATTTAGACCACAGCGTGTGGTGCAGCAGCCGCTCGAAAACGATCCGCCGACTGCAGCACCCTTGTGGGCAAGATCCCGCGAAATTCCTCCAAGCAGCGGATAGTTCAGGGTTGTTTGGCGTCCAGTTGTGTGAACACGCAAACAGACATGAAAGAGAGTGTCTCTGACTCCCACCATTCATA
>NW_897353.1:0-859 GCF_000209065.1 Trypanosoma cruzi | reverse complement strand
TTATTGAATGTATAACTAGATATTAAAGTATATAATATTATTGAGATGGGGTGTGTTGTGTGTTTGGTAGAGGCTGTGTATCCTAATTTTGTGGTCAAGAAATACGGAGAAACTGGTTTTGGGAGGGGCGTTCAACTTTTGGGGCGGAAATTCATGCATCTCCCCCGTACATTATTTTGGCCAAAATGCTAATTTTTGGGGAGGTGGGGTTCGATTGGGGTTGGTGTAATATAGGATCTGATTTGGGAGGTAAGTTGGTATATTAATGTTAGTTTGGTAGTTTTGTATTGTTGGTGTTATTGTATGATCTATAATGAAGGTCTGACGTGAGGTAAGAAGTAGATAGTGGTAGTGATTTGTAAATATTGTATGATGATGTATAGACTATAAATAATATGTTGTGTTTGTATAGGTTAGTTGTGGTAGTAGGGTATTGTTACTAAAATTGGGTATCGGAAAATTCGGGAAATCTTGATTTGGGAGGGGCGTTCAACTTTTGGGGCGGAAATTCATGCATCTCCCCCGTACATTATTTTACCCAAAATATGGATTTTCACGGGAGGTGGGGTTCGATTGGGGTTGGTGTAATATAGATGTGATATGGATAGATTTGATTTGTATAGTTTAGGTTGTGATAAGATTATGATGGTTGTGTGAGTCAGCAGATTAGATAAGTTTGGAGAATGTCAATAGAGATCTTATAGTTATGTATAATTGTTAGTTATTAAAAGTTTATTATATGTTTATGGGAGGGTAGTTAATGTGGTGAGTTTGTGTTTGAAGTTGTATGGTGGTTTATTGTCAGGGAATTAGGGTATGGAAATTTAGGGAAGCCCTGTTTTGGGAGGGGCGTTCAACT